>NW_010286555.1:0-23435 GCF_000700745.2 Antrostomus carolinensis
AAGGGCTTTTCCAGTCCAGGTGATTCTGGGATCCTGTGATGAAGCAGCTGAAGTGAAATAACACCAGGGTGCAGCCTGGCTTCTCCAGCACATTGTTGTCCCTTCTGCACATCCTCTGGTACGTGTGGAGATATGGGGAGGGTCAGGGTGGTCTTTTGGGTTTTCAGTTTTAAATATTGAGGAAGGGAAGAGGAAAAGATCCTAATGGGGGGGAAAAAAAACCCTACAACTAAAAAAAAACCCACGTGGTTTTGGTCCCTCTGGTCCCTTCTCCCCAGTGAGCCCCTCGATGTGTTTTATGGGGGGACAGGACACTGGGAGCTGCTTAATCCTCCCAAAAGCTCCGTGTGTGTGGGAGCAGCAGCTGCGTTGGGATTTATCCTGCCCTGTGATTTAGGAGTAAAAATGAACTGTTCAGCTGGAACCCAGCGCTGCCCGAGCTCGTCTTTGCATCCTCTGTAAGTACAAATACTCCACCTGCTGTTTTGATTTAAAAAAAATAAACCACTCAGGAATTTTTTAATGCAAACAGTATGTTTAAAAAAATATTTTAATAAGCTTTTTTTCAGAATTGCAGACAGGGAGCGGGGATAAGAGAAGGGAATTACTGACAGTGCAAAATTACTATGAGTGGAAAAAAATGTATAAAACTAATTTGTAACTTTTGTGTGTGTGTGGATGTGGTGGTTTTTTTTTAATATCACATTTAATCCTGTAGAAAGCCCCACAAGGATTTACGCTGTTGAACTGGATTCTCTCTTCAGGCTGCAGTTTCAAGCATTTCATGAATCCAGGACCAGCGCTGGAACAACCCAGCCCAGTCTCAGGTGCACGGGATCTTCTCAGCGCAGTTTGGAAACAGGTTCGAACGCTTCTGGGCTCCCAACTGCATCGTAGGTTTGGTTTTTTAAATGAAATCCAAGTTCCCATAGTTGTAGAGTTTTAAAGAGCTTTAGTAGTGCAATGACTTCTCCAATGCTAGTGGCTGCGTGTTGAAGAACATGAACAAAGTATTGTATAAAACACCAGCAGAAAGAAAATGTAAATCAGAATTAAATATTCAGGAGGTTTAGCTGAGCATGGCAGGGGGTGATTACGGAATGTCACGTCTTTTCTATGTATCATCACCCAAAAAAATAAAAGGTAAGATTAAAAAAAAACCAAAGCAACGTTCCTGAAAATATACACAGTGCTGGAATTTCACACACAAGCCTGAGACAATTCACTTAGAAACTTTCCTATGAATTTTTGGAAGTATTTCCAACTCGCAAACAAAGAAAAAAATGCATAAAAATAAAGTTGAAAATAGGACTCTGGTTGCAGAAAACTCTTGAGAAGCATCGCGCCGTCCTCGCGCCGAACCCGGCTCAAGCCCGTCTCTGAGGTAAGGCTGGGAGGTTTGGGGTTCTGATCATAAACCAGATGCTGAAGGTAACAGCAACCTCATTGTAAAGCAATCACTTAATGAATGATTAATACAGGCTGTTCGTTAACCAGCCTGCCTGACCATGTTAATTGCTGTCTGATTCCAGGCAGGTGGTGGCTCCTGCGCCTCCGCTGGGCTGGTGAGAACGGATCCTTCACAAGGTTTCTGGGAGGAGCAGGTTCACACACTCCAGGAACTCATCACGGGGATGGAGACAGAGGGTTTGGCTCATTAATGACCATAAAGTCCACGTCCAGGTAGTTGAAGAAGGAAACAAACCCAACAAACCCCTTAGCACCTGGGGTTTTTGGGGTTATTTTAGGTTGATACATTAGTTTTAAACCATGTTTTAAACGTTTAAAAATGGAATCGTAAAGACTCATAAAGTAAAAATAACCAATTAAAAATTAACAGCCCTCCTGGAAGCCACAGGAGGAGGAGATAAGATGATAAATTATACAAATGAACAATTTGTCCTATTTTTCATATAGCAGATGTGTAGCTGTGGCTTAAAAAAAAAAATAATAATAATAAAAATAAATTAACAAAACCCAAAACACTGGTATTAAAAAAAAAAAATCTTTCTATTTCAGGGATGTCAACCCAACTTCACCACCTTTCAAATGGTGCTAGTGGGAGGGTCAGCTTTGAGGAAGAATCTCCTTTTCTCCCACTTTAATCTGGCACTAGTTCTCTGTACCCACCCTCACCCCTTCCCCAGGTGACTCTCTACACGCTGGGTGTGTAGATGTGAGTGTGCCCAGTGTGTGGACGTGATATTTCTGCTCCCTCAGAAACACCCGGCCGTGTCAAACCCACTGATTCTCAGACATTCACTGTCCGGCCCCAGGGTACCGGCTGCAGAACCACTCGCCCCATTTCCTCCCCTTCCTGTGCTCAGGGAAATGATCAATAGACTGAAAAGAAATCAATGGATAATCTCAACACCTGATCTTGGCGAATGAGGGTTAGGAAACTGAAGCATTTGGCTGCTGTGAAATTGATCTGAGCTCAAAATAAACTGAGAAAAGTGGATGATGAAAGCAAGGAAAAGGTGTACAAAGCAAATGGGCATATTTGCCATAAAACAGAAGTAAGAAAAATGACATTTTCAAAATCAAACGCCTTCTAACCATTCTTGATGTTGTTTACTGTTTTTCTGAGGAGAAAAGAACATGTTGGTGACTAAGAATTATTTTAAGTCAATTGGTTTGGTTTGGGGTCTTTTTTTTTGTGTCTTTTTTTTGTTTGTTTTTTTTTAGAAAAGATTTCAGCAAAATAAAAGGAAGCTGACATTAGACTCAGGATATCAGTTCTCTCATAAAAGTTTACCAACTGTACAAGTTAAGAAAATTATACAAGCTTTTGTTTTTAAGAAAGGACAGTTCAATCAAGACTTTAAGTACTGTAAAAATCTTTCAAAGGCTACAAAGAAATCTGGAAAAATACAGAATGTATTTCTTTAGCCCAGATAAAGAATATGGAAAAGACATCATTGATGTCAACAATTTTACATATACAAACCTGACCTGGTTTATTTATTTCTTTACCTTTTAAAACTTCTATATATATAAAAATAGTTGTGCTCATAACTTTCAGGATTCATTAAGGGTTCCTTAACAACGGGATGCCACTTTTCTCTCGCTAGCCTGAGTGGAAGTCTCTGTTCCCTGCTCCGACGCGTGTCTTGGCATTTTATATTTGCTTTGAACTTCCTGCAAGGTTTGAACCAGCCCCCTGCCTCAAATAGGATGCTTTGTTCACTTGTACAATGCTCAAATGGTGTATCACACACACAAGTTTCTTTTTAAAGTTATTAGGCTGGGAGTATTTTTTTTTTTTGCAGAAACTCACTGATTTGTTTCTCAAATGTTTTTTTTTAAGAGCCTGAAGAATTCCCAGAACTACAGTTGCCAGCTCTGAGAAATGGAATATTCCTCCTACTGCTTTTCAGCACTGAAAAAAAAAGAGCCAACTAGAAGGTATTAAAAAAATAATAATAATAACATATAAAAAAAAAATCTCTCTGCAGATTGTTTTACAGAACTGGATTTTGTAAGGTAACCCATCAACCCTGAAAATTTTAGACACCCCAAATTTACTCCAAGGAATAAAATCAGCTCCTAAGTATTCAGTCATCCAGAGTCTCTAGTTCTTCAAGCCTCCCGTGTGAGTTTGCTTCTTGGGAGAACTCTGAAGAACCTGGACTCTCTTTTCCATTGCTGTTCATTCTTCTTCTTTTTAGAGGTCTTTCATTTTTTTCTTCAAAATCATTTTCGTTTCTTGAAGCTGAATGAGCAAGTTTTGGGTCAATGGCAAGGTTTTCAGTTTCATACCCATTTGTATCCAGATCCGTGTGAGGTGTTTTCTTGCCGCTGGTAGGTCCATTTACGTGCAATCCTTCCATTTTTGCTTCATCTTTATTTGGTAGCTCACCTGGCCCGTTAGCAGACACCCCTGCGGCACAGAGACCAACCGTAAGAAAGAGGAGAGAAGCACAAGCACTACCAGAGCCACCTGTGATGGCTCACAAAAGCCACGTCTGACAGGTCCCACTGAACTAAATCACAGAACCCCAGACTGGGTTGGGTGGGAAGGGACCCTTAAGCTCATCCAGTCCCAACCCCCCTGCCAGCAGCAGGGACCCCTTCCACTAGACCAGGTTGCTCAAAGCCTCATCCAGCCTGGCCTTCAACACTTCCAGGGAGGGGGCATCTACAACTCCCTTGGGCAACCTGTTCCAGTGTCTGACCACCCTCACAGTGAAGAATTTCTTCCTAATATCTCATCTAAACCTCCCCTCTTTCAGCTTAAACCCATTTCCCCTTGTTTTGTCATTAACTGCCCTTATGAAAAGTCCTTCCCCAGCTTTCTTGTAGGCCCCCCCCCAATATGTGGACCACTGGCTGAATGCAAATGTAGCTTTTTTAAAAAACATTTGCAACTTCAAGCTGCTGACACCTTGGAAAATATTTAAAACTACAACAGACTTGTTTTTAGAGAGGTGAGCTGAATGTCTTGCTTGGCTTGTCATCTGCCATGATTTGGCAACTCTCTTGAAAAGGAGAGACAGGGCACACACTTACCATTCTGATTACTGCTGCTGGTTGTGCTGTCTTCCCTCTCAGACTGGCTGGTGCTGCTGTTGGAAGTTGTAGGAGGAGGGGACGGAGCTCTACTGGAAGCAGCACTTTCGCTTTCATCCAGGAGACGGTCCATATAATCTCTGCAGAACAGAAACAGCCCGTTCAGCATTGCCCTGGCTGTGTAAAGAACTGGGGTTACTGGTGCAAAAATATTCACCGTGTCTAGTGCAAGTGAGACCAGTGCACATTTTACATCCTTTGAAATGCACAGACTTCTCTTGCAGAGTTAACAGCTTCGAGATCATAGAATCACAGACTGGTTTGGGTGGGAAGGGACCCTAAAGCTCATCCAGTTCCAACCCCCCTGCCAGCAGCAGGGACACCTTCCACTAGACCAGGTTGCTCAAAGCCTCATCCAACCTGGCCTTCAACACTTCCAGGGAGGAGCAGCCACAGCTTCTCTGGCCAACCTGGGACACTGTCTCACCACCCTCACACCAAACAATTTCTTCCTAATATCTCATCTAAACCTCCCCTCTTTCAGTTTAAACCCATTTCCCCTTGTTCTGTCATTAACTGCCCTTATGAAAAGTCCCTCCCCAGCTTTCTTGTAGCTCCTTCAGGTACTGGGAGGCCACTAGAAGGTCTCCCCAGAGCCTTCTCTTCTCCAGGCTGAACAGCCCCAACTCTTTCAGCCTGTCTTCATAGGAGAGGTGCTCCAGCCCTTGGATCATCCTGGTGGCTCCTCTGGACTTGTTCTAACTGGGGGCTCCAGAACTGGAGATCTCCTGCCTTAACTGGCCCACGTAGGTTTTCTCCACAGCAACCACCTCTGTGTGGACCAATGGCTGCAGCCAGCTTAGCTAAATTCAGGCTGTGCTTACACTAAGTCCCATGAGATCATGCACAGGCAGAAACTTCAACGTGCTGCCCTGTGCTGGACGGGGCTTTCAAGGTGATGCTCTCAGGCAGGTTCATACTAAGCTCTTGGGATTTGCTGTGGCAGTGATAACCTGTCATTAAAGTAAGTAAGTTCTGTGCACACAGAACCTCAAAAGGGATAAAGTTAAAAGGAAAGGAAAAACTTCTGAGTTAAAGACATTTCCAGATCTAAAATCTATTACTGCCCTACAATTTAGGTCACTAATAGTAAATCTCTTAGAAAGATTTAAACAAACAAAGCTGGTTGGTAAAGCTCTTGTATGTGTGGTATTAGCCTGGATTAACTCCAGGAACAACATATCCTCACACATAATTATTGTGGAACTGATAACTGCACCCTAAATTCCCACATCTACCCGCAAAAGCTTTCAACAATAGACAAGTACAATCCTTACTGACACTTCTGATCACCATATGCAGTCAACTGCAAAAGCATCAGAGGATGTTTTAAGTGACTAACAATGAAAAATATCTATTAATTTGGGCAAAAATGGAAAAAGAAAAAAAAAACAGCTGGAAGAAGAAGGGGAGACAGGCAGTCGCTGACAACTGGGTAAGAACATGCAGCAGCTCTGGGTGCTTCTTTCTACCAGTCCACTTCACAAAGCCACAGATGGCAACTCTTTAATGTCACACTGCAAGTTCACTTCAGTGGTCCAACACACAGTTCTAAAATGTTTAAAGAAACAACAACACTAAAAAGAAGGATTAACAGAGAAGCCAGGAACAAATGAGGAGAAAAAAATAATAGTAAAAAGACTTGGAGAACGTCAGTGGAAAGAGAGGGATCCTAAAATCACAGCATTGGAATGAAGGGCAGAAGAATACGTTGGCTCAGTTGCTCAGATTTGAGGGAGGAAAATACACAGCCATGCCTAGCAGAGTCGTGAATGGGGAAAGGAGCTATATCCACCCTAAAAAAGCCCTAGGACAGGGTACTGTGCTGGCCAGAATTCTTGCCAAACAATGTATTTCAAGAGGACGTTACAGCAGGTCCCACAGATCCCACCTGAAACTTGTGACTAAGGCCTCTGTATAAAAAAACATGTATTTAAAGTAACACAAGTGCTTAAAAAAATTCCACATTCTTGTAGAAATGTTACTTTTGTGAAAGATTTAAACAGAAAACAAACTAAATGAAATAGCTGTTCAATGCAAATTGTTGGCCTTATTCCAAATGAATGTGTTTGGGAAATTACAGCCACTAAGCTTTTCTCACACCTCGGCGGTTCTCCTGCTGCAAATCGGGACTGTGGAATCCCTGGGTTGTCAAACTATTTCAATATTAAATAAAGATTCAGATCCAACATGTAAAAAGCACATAAAAATAAATGCACATCTTACGTTACACCAGGGTGCAGATTGTATTTCTTCTTTCCAAATCGGGTCTGCTGGGCAAAGAAATCATAACGCTCTGATTTCTTCCACATGTAATAAAATGCTACACACTCACCAACCGATCTTGTTCGTACCTAGGAAATAGGTGCCATGCAAATTTTGAGGTATTTAAATACAGTCTGGGCAAAAAAACCCCCCAAAATCCCCTACCATTTAATCCCAAAGGTGTAAAATTCAAAGTCAATGCTTCTTGATCTTCCCCTGTGCACACACAGCAGGATCTGTGCACTTTTCTCAACTGAAGGGTTCACAGTTACAGAGGATTCTGGACTTTAGCAAATCAATGTAGTAAAAATTACTTAGAAGAAGTAAATATGGTTATTTATGGAGGAAATTTATTTACAATGACACTACTTTAAAAAAAATAGTGAAAATTACAGTTAAAATCAGCGTTTACTGCTTAAAAAAAAGAGTGAAAAATACACTTTAAATCAGCATTCACTGCTTAAAAAAACCCAGTGAAAACTACACTTAAAATCAGTGTTTACTGCTTAAAAAAACCCAGTGAAAACTACACTTAAAATCAGCGTTTACCTTATTTGCCTGAATGACGTGAAAATCCTTGCCGTAGACTTTCAGTCCTTGCTCAAAGTTCCGACATTCTTCTTCTGTCCAAACAGATAATTCTTCTACAGCAAGGAAATGCAACACAGAAAAAAAAAAAACTTAACAAAAAAAAAAGCATGTGGCCAATAGAAGAAAACTTCAGTGACAGAAACCATATGTGGAATTCTAATTTCTTGCACCATCTGCTGACTCAATGAGAACCACCTCCAGAAATTTCACTGACTAGCACAAAAATGCAAATTCTCCTTTCTAGTGAGTAGGTTGTTAATTAAGTAGTTAGTTGGTAGGGAGTGTTGTAAATGGTCTGTAACTCCGGCCCTGCAGCACGGGGGGCAATAATTAGGCAGCAGAAAGAGGAAGAAGGGCTTAGAAACCTGCTCTCACCATCCTGCCCCTAGGACCACGGGAAGGAGGGATCCTTCAAGCCAGGACACAACGGGAAGGAGATCATGTTATGGACTCAAACTGGTGGCTGGTTTTTGGAAGAAGCAGGGGAAAAGGAACAAAGAATGAGATCTTCCTTACTGCTGGCAACTGCCAGCAATGACAGGCTGTTAATTCCACTTAGGGAGAGTAAGAAACTGTGCTGCTCACACTACTGGCTGGGAAATCTTGGCCCCACTGAAGCCAGAATAAACCCCTAATAACTTTCAGCCACACTTTTAAGAACTTCATATAATTTGGCCTTATTGATTCTTAAGGTCACAAATAAATAAGGTTTAAAATAGCAGGAGAACAAACTAATCTTCTCTATTTGATCATTCTTGTCTTGTGATTTGCACAGTAAACTCTGGAGAAGCCACAGGTTTGAAAGCAGAGCCAACAGATCAATGTGCAAGGAAAATAACCTGTGCTTTCTCTTAGTTTCTTGTTCCTTTGAGTATAAAGATCAATACCAAAACAGGGAATACTTAATGCTCCAAAAGAATCTATAAGACCAGGGTCTTCTCAGTGTTGTACTTTTAAAATAGAAGGTCAAGATGCTCATTCTCCTTTATTCAGATTTGTGAATTATTTCATGTTTGTTCCATGAACTTTGATAACTGTCTAGAAGAACAAGGAACAAAATGCCTAAAAAATGCACAATTCGGTTGCTAAGAAGTAATTTTAAACTTTTAACTTGTTATGATAAAGTTACAGATATAAATATCGAGCTCTGTTGACAGGAGGTTAATTTACATGCCCTCTTTGAGCATGTACCCTTTATACTACATCTGCTAATTTCATTCTCTCAGAGAACAGTAAGAGATTGGCTGAAGGCTGCATTTATTTGGGCACTGATATCTCAGATTTACATGCAGTCGAGCTCAGTCTGCTGAGAGCAAAACCCAATACCTGTGGTGTGACAAATAAAACAAGAGTTCAACAACACAAACTTAACTTCTAGGGTATGCTCACCTCTGGCTGCTTTTACATTAAATCTCAACCTTCGTAATGATTCTTCAGTATCAAAATTGCACTTAACCAGTTCATACAATGCCTGGCAGGATGAAAAGACATACATTTAATATTCTAGATATACCATTCAATTTATGTGGTGCCACAGAAACATACTTAGTAAATCACTATTACCTATTAAGATTAAAAATAACCTCTTTGAATGAATGTAATACAATTTAAGACAGCATAAAGACATATTTCCTCTGTTTACATTTCCAAATCTCTAATTACATAATCAAGTATATAGCCAGGTAAAATATTTTAACACTGTCATCCATGTTTGTAAAACTGATGGGGTTTTTTTGTGTGTATGCATTCATTCAGCTTTTAAAAAAATCTGTAACTAAAAGAACAGAACTCATTTCTACACAATGATTTATATATAAAATAATGCACTGATGCATAAAGCAACATTAAGCCTAAGTTAACGGTTTAATATTTGTTGAGAGGGAAAAAGCCCCATCACATTTCTATTTCCACAAGGAATAATAAAGCTGTTTCAAACACAATTTTAATTCTCAGGAGCAAAATAAAATAAAGGGATATCTCATTCTGTAACAGTGAATTACAAATCCTAATTATTCTGATATACCTGCTCATTGTCTTTAATATGTGATCCCTCAGGAATTGCATCTAAGCCTTTCTCATCACCCGTACGCCTCGAT
Organism: Antrostomus carolinensis; assembly: GCF_000700745.2. NCBI lineage: Eukaryota > Metazoa > Chordata > Aves > Caprimulgiformes > Caprimulgidae > Antrostomus > Antrostomus carolinensis. Next base: position 9,525 of record NW_010286555.1, read on the forward strand.
GCTTCAGTGAGGAACTCGATCACTTTATCTTCTGGTAAGAAGTCAGGATTCCACAGCAGCTGGTCATCATTTTCATACACTGAATTATGCACAAGAAAAAGCAAAGCAAGCTAAATCCAACAATATAGAAGTTTATTCTCTCTGACAAAGCTAGTGATTATGAAACCTTAGAAGATCATTAGAGCACCAACGTGAATCCAGAGCACATGTGAGGACAGGGAGAAGATATCCTCACAAATGCAGTGATCCCAGTGACTAGGATACTATACCTCATACTGTCTTCAAATCTCTAGCACTATCACTGCTCTAGATTCTAAGACCATTTCTGAAACTCCAGACACTCCACCTTCCCTGTCCTCCTCCTGAAACCACCCAAATCACCAGGTAGCAGCAGGATGTGACAGTCCCTGAATGATCCACACTTTTCCCTAAGCAGCACAGTTTTGCTGATGGCAGCCAGCAGACGTGGAAAATTATTTCAGAGACTAATTATATCTGTTTTCTTGCAAGACCAGTAGGATCAGTCAAACAAAACCAAAAAGCAAACCACCAAAAATGGTGCTAAAACCACTATCAGGTGTCTGGACCAGTAAATAGAAAATTCTCAGCTAACATGGCTGGGAAAAGCCAGCAACAAGGTCCACTACTTCTCCAGAGAAGATGACACCCAGATGCCAGACATTCTGAAGTCAAACAGCTCCTGAAAGGAAATTTTGCAAGACTTCCAAGAAATACTTTCTAAAAAAAAAAAAATTCAGATAAAGATTGCTGAAGTTTAATTATCTACTGTTTTTTTCAGAGCTTTTGCATGAGCTTTCAGAGCAGGGGAGCCACAGTAAACTGAAATAACTGGGAGAAGCATGGCTGAATGATACATCCTTTGAATTATCACCCATTTTTATTTTGAAGAACCTACAGGATTAAAATACCACTAGAGCAATATAAAGTAAAATTCAGGTTATTAAAAAACAGAATCAGGAAAGTATCCAGACCTTGCTTGTGTCTCAGTCCTCAATGAAAGACAACCTTACAAAAACCAGCAAGAAAGGAACTTTAACATTGATTCCATGAGCACATTTCACTGCATTACTCCACAAGAGAAAGAAGGAGGGAACGCCTGGGAAAGCAGGGTCAGCACAGGAAGGGAAGATACAGCAGCATTCTGTGCAGCTGGAAAGGTCAGAGTGGTGGTTTGGTGCATCTCCACTTGAAAAAAGTATATTTTTAAGATGAAAGTAGACTACAAATAAAGACCTCAAACCAGTAAGGAAAATTATTAAGTGTCTTGCAAAGAAAGACAGCTCCATTTCACACACGACACACTCTTTGGAAACAGCTCCCAATAATTTTTGGGGAGATTTTTTTTTTCCCAAAGGCCTAATGTGACGTTTGGTTGCTCATTTAAGAGAGTCTAGGTATCTTGGGATACAAACTCCAGCAGAAGCAACATTTATTTTCAGGAGATAACTGATAAATCCGTTCTAAGCCACCCCTAATGATGCAAGCTCAGTACACTGCAACGTTTAGGAACGGCAGCAGTCATTAAGTCTCAAAGTAGCTTCAGGACTTTTCAGTTTTCAGAGGTATTCTTTCAAGTCCAAACCTTCTAGAAACATCTCTAGATGTAGATTTTTAATAACCTGAAATTGTTTGTTAGCAGCTAATTTGGTCTCCAGCCCCGCTTCTCAGAGAGCCAGTCCACTGTAATTGGATTACTGTCGATGACGTGGTCTTCCTTTCCTTACAACAGCATGTCAGAACACATTCTGAAAAGCAATGTGGTTATTCATAAGAGTTCTAACATTTTTGTGCTTTTGCTTACAGGGCTGGATCTGAAAGGACTGGCTCCCTTAGTGTTTGGGAATTTTACAATTAGAATTTTCCCTTCATTAGAGAACAACTGAGATGATGGGATACGTACATGAAAGTACTAAATATATAGTCTCAGACATTTATTTTGCAACTTTTTAAGCTTCATTAATGTTTCAGCTGGAGTCACAGAATCACAGAATATTAGGGATTGGAAGGGACCTCCAAAGATCATCCAGTCCAATCCCCCTGCCAGAGCAGGAACCTCAATGAGATCACACAGGAAGGTGTCCAGGTGGGTTTTAAATGTCTCCAGAGAAGGAGACTCCACACCCTCCCTGGGCAGCCTGTCCCAGTAAAGGTTACATCCAAAACACAGCAGACAGGAAAGAAGTAGCAGAAGATATAACCCCCTCACAGGTATATAAAACTAGAACAGCCCTAGCATGATTAGTGAAAATTTAACTTTCACCCTCAGTGGTTTCTGCCCATGACGTAGGTTCTCTGTTCTGCAGGGTAGTGTTCATGTCTCTGAAAAGCTGTTTGATGTAGGGTACTGCAATGCACAAAGCAGCTATATCTTTTTTTATTATTGGAGGCCAGAAGCCATTTAGAGCTGAGTAAATACCAGGAAAAGCAGGTGACTGACCAGTAAAACATCATTTACTGCATCTCAGGCAAATACACAGCTCTATTTTCAGACAGAAGCAGGAAAGCGTGCAAAGAGCAACTTCTTCACGGCTAAAAAGCAGATTATTTTCTCATTTGCCATTTTCTATTTTTAATGGAAGCTCCTGACTCCTCACGGAGTTTTAAATGACATCCTCTTCCAACTTCTCTGGCTACAAAGTCCAGAGCTGACAGAACGTGTCAGCTTCAGAGTGAGCCTGCTCAAAGTCAACAGCAGGACTGATGTTCTTTTCAGGTAGTTTCCAGGTAGATCAGGCTACAGCATAGCTACTGCGACCTGGGGCTTGAAGCAAGACAACTGCTGCTCCTGGAGTATATCCTTGGATTCTAGGAAGGCACCAAGTTTTGTGCTGGTTAGTTAAAAAGCTAACATACAAAACTACCAAAGCCACAGTCCCAAACTGGCCTGCAGTGTAAACAAATTCTTACTAATGGGCTGAATGAGCAGGAAAATTTGCTTCCTTTAAGCTCACAACTGGGTTTCACAGAATCCTAGAATGGTTTGGATTGGGAGGGACCTTAAAGCTCATCCAGTTCCAACCCCCCTGCCAGCAGCAGGGACACCTTCCACTAGACCAGGTTGCTCAAAGCCTCATCCAGCCTGGCCTTCAACACTTCCAGGGAGGAGCAGCCACAGCTTCCCTGGGCAACCTGTTCCAGTGTCTGACCACCCTCACAGTGAAGAAGACTGGTTTAGACTGGGTCTACCTTTCCTGAGTTGATTATATTGACAGCATACAGCCAAAGGTTCTGGTTGTGAGGGGGGGGGGGAAATTTCTTGGAAAAAAACCCCCAAACCAAAAAAAAGTAGAACAAGAAGTTCTTTAATACTGATTGGTTTTAAAATGTGAAAATCAAAAGCTGCTGGTACTATTTTGCCTCTTTTTAATGTGTTAATCCAATTCCAGCAACACAATTTCTTTATTAGCTATTTTGTTTTACATAATAGATAATATTAGATTAGATAGATAATATTAATTAGATAGATAACTAAGTAGACTAGGTGGAGAGGTTAGCATAAGCTACATAGAAAGCTTGTGCACATCTGTGTCCAGTTCTGGAGCCCCCATCACAAGAGAGACATGGAGCAGTTAGAACAAGTCCAGAGAAGGGCCACCAGGATGATGTGAGGGCTGGAGCAGCTCTGCTGTGAGGACAGGCTGAGAGAGTTGGGGCTGTTCAGCCTGGAGAAGAGAAGGCTCCAGGGAGACCTTCTAGTGGCCTCCCAGTACCTGAAGGGGCTCCAGGAAGGCTGGGGAGGGACTCTTCATAAGGGCAGTTAATGACAAAACAAGGGGAAATGGGTTTAAGCTGAAAGAGGGGAGGTTTAGATTAGATATTAGGAAGTTCTTCACTGTGAGGGTGGTCAGACACTGGAACAAGGTTGCCCAGAGAAGCTGTAGATGCCCCCATCCACCCTGGAAGTGTTCTTGGCCAGGTTGGATGAGGCTTTGAGCAACCTGGTCTAGTGGAAGGTGTCCCTGCTGCTGGCAGGGGGGTTGGAACTGTATGCTCTTTAAGGTCCCTTCCAATCCAAACCATTCTATGATTCTATGATCATCAAATTAGAATACAAGGGTGCAAGAGGCAACAGGCCAGCAACACAATGATTCTTTTCCCCTTCCAAAACTCAAGCTCTGATGGTGAAATACAGGATGAACTACAGTCTGAGATGATGGTTCTGTTTTTTTTTCACTTGAAGGAGCTCTTTTATTTTGCAAGACACACGACATCAATCAAATCTTTTCTTTCTCCCCATTAGAAAATAATCTCAAACACAGTGATCATGGTAATAGTGCTAAGTCTCACCTTTTTCATTCTCTTTGTATTTACATACGCCAGCTGGAATTTCAGCTTGAAACATAGAGCCTACCATGATTTCCTGTTTTGAAATAACAGAAACAAGAAGTTAAGCAACCACAGCTGTGATGGTTTTTGTTAGCAAACAAAAGAATGAACACATTTTTTATTTTTTTTTAATGCCTTAAAACTTTCATTGTTCAACATCTAAAAATACAGTTAACAGGCACTATATGGAAATGGGATTTTTGACTATTTGGGGAGGTCTTTAACACTTCTTACTATCAAAAGTCTTATATTAATGGGGGAATAAATACTGGGTGATCTATAGAGCTCAGAGTTACTAGGGAACAGATCAAATAATTATTAATGAATACAGGTTTTATAAAGAGCATTTAGTATTTACCTTTTTCCAGTCTTCTGAGGGAATATAATCTTCATCTTCTTCAGATTCCTCTTCTATTTCACTATCTACAAGACATTGTTCAAAAATTTACACAACATGAGCTGTGATGAGGCCCATATATACCAAACAGGCTGAGTGAGGGGGCCTGGGAGCACGGCAGCAAGAGTGACAGGGCAGAGGAGCCCAGCCTCCCATCCCACCAGCCACACAGCAGTCCTGCTCTGCCTCACTCCCACCTTACCTAACACCACACAAGTGCAAATGGCAGCTTTGGTGACAATACTAAATGTTTCAGTATTGACAACATTAAAAAATGACCCACTCAGTGTTCACATTTAGAATGGATTAAAACACACTCTTAAAAATTAAGAGTGAAAAATTAAGGTTCTGAAAAATTAAGGCACAAATGAATACATCCATTAATTTTACTACTATCTAATTAAAATTTGCTTTCCCTCATCCAGCTTTGAAGCAGTCAAAATTATCCATATCCAAATTTACTACAAGCAATTACCTTCTGAAAGTATTTTTATGTGGATGTCCAGCATCCACATGTGGGTTTCAGCATCATTTTCAATGAGTTCCTAGCTTAGCTGCTTTTGAAATACTTCTGAAAGTGTTTTTATGTGGATGTTCAGCATCCACATGTGGGTTTCAGCATCATTTTCAATGAGTTCCTAGCTTAGCTGCTTTTGAAATACTTCTGAAAGTGTTTTTATGTGGATGTTCAGCATCCACATGTGGGTTTCAGCATCATTTTCAATGAGTTCCTAGCTTAGCTGCTTTTGAAATACTTCTGAAAGTGTTTTTATGTGGATGTTCAGCATCCACATGTGGGTTTCAACATCATTTTCAAGGAGCTCCTAGCTTAGCTTCTGCTGGTTTTTTCCCCTTACAGCAGCTGTCACTGAATTTAAGGTGTGAGAAATCTGCAAGTATGCTTTTCTCAGTCTTACTGGGATTTAGCAGGCTTGGATGTACTGCTCAGAGATGCAGAACAGCATTTAAAATAGATTATTTGGGATAAGGACTGGCAAAAATTTTAAGCTCTTTATGATATAGGCTAGTTGCCTTTCACAATGTACTGAAAGCAAGGGTACTATCTGGTTTATGTCTAGCATGTGACAATATCAGCACTCAAATTACTGGTACATTCAATTACATTCTATATGTAGATGAACGTTGTAAAAACCCCAAACCCTAGTGCAATCTACTTGCATTATGCTAATGCTATGTTTAAAAAAAGAGAGTTTTCAGTTAAGACACTTGCAATCCTCTGCATAACTACATCATGAGTTTCCTTGGCATTTCTGGATTAAAATAATCTACGGATTAGAAAATGGCACTTCTACAATGTTATGGCTAGTAAGTATCAAGTATAAGGTATCATAAGGACCTTTTGCTTTAACTTTTGTTTGTTAAAACATAGAACAGGAGGAATTCAAACATTGGCAACAGTCATTTTCATCATAGAAAGGTAAAATAGGTGTTGTCCAAACAGCCCTGCTGATAGCTCAACACTCAAAGGTTCAGATCCCATTAAGTAAGAGTGCCACAGACATGAGAGCTGTCTAAAGGGACAGCCACACAACACTGGCTCATCTCAAATGGAAGGAAAACCAAGTTTTAAACAAAACAAGAGAGAAAATAATCAGTCCACAATGGTGGCAACAGTATCAAATTTGGAATTCTTGAAGCAAACTTTCTTCATCATTATCTCCCCCTTCGTTATTTCAGTTTTAACAATCTATTGGCCTTTTTCAGATTTCATTGTTTTCTGTATTAGCAATCTTGAAGAAATCTGGGGTTCTATTTCTACTGAATTTCAGTTTCTACTTTTTCCTTCAGTTGTACTTCCAGCTTCTTTGAATGAGTCCATAAACTGGTGTCACTGGGCCTCACCATGATAGTCACACACTGTGCAGCAATTATCTAGTTGGAACAGTCCATTTCCTACTTGAAAATATTGTTACCTATGTCCTCAGTATGAACTGGCAGTTGAAACTATGTTGGCAAGGTAAAATCATACTAAATAATCATTTACTGCACCTGGACTGCAGGTGCAAGAAAATTTTTCTGAGTTTTTTTGACTGTTTAATCCATAGCAGCCAGTTTGCAGTGTCATGAACTGGACTGTTACAACACTGGGAGCAGTGTCATGAAAGGATTCACACTGTCTGAGAGCCTGCTTTTTTAAAACTATAGAAATTTTAATTTTTCCACAAATTGAACCCTTTCTTTTAAGAAGAGAGAATATCTACTGTCCTTACACAGTCCCTTATCAGCAGAGAAGATAGCCCCCAACATAAGAAAGCCCAACATAAGAAAGACATGGACCAGTTAGAACAAGTCCAGAGAAGTCCACCAGGATGATCTGAGGGCTTGAGCAGCTCTGCTGTGAGGACAGGCTGAGAGAGTTGGGGCTGTTCAGCCTGGAGAAGAGAAGGCTCCGGGGAGATCTTATAGCGGCCTCCCAGTGCCTGAAGGGGCTACAAGAAAGCTGGGGAGGGACTTTTCATAAGGGCAGTTAATGACAAAACAAGGGGAAATGGGTTTAAGCTGAAAGAGGGGAGGTTTAGATGAGATATTAGGAAGAAGTTCTTCACTGTGAGGGTGGTCAGACACTGGAACAGGTTGCCCAGAGAAGCTGTGGCTGCTCCTCCCTGGAAGTGTTGAAGGCCAGGCTGGATGAGGCTTTGAGCAACCTGGTCTAGTGGAAGGTGTCCCTGCTGCTGGCAGGGGGGTTGGAACTGGATGAGCTTTAAGGTCCCTTCCAATCCAAACCATTCCATGATTCTATGATTCATTCTATGAAGATTTAGCATTCAGCTAAAAATAGGACTTTTTTGTTGCCTGTTCTTTTGAGCATGAGGATCATCAGGAGCAGCGTTGTAGAAGAGAACAAACAATGTTTATAGCTATCAACACGCATATTTCAGACAGAGAATACTGTGTTAAGCAGAGCTGTTCTTAACCAAAGGTTAATCACACTGAGATTACTGTGCTTAGCACTCAACTGTACATACTTGTATCAAAATATTTACAGCGACGAGGGCGAATTATCTCCTGTGGATCTTGAGAAGCAACAGATGGTGCTGGGTCGTCATTAGATGACTGTGTCTCATCTTCCTGACCTGATGAATCTTTTATGGTCTCCTCCTTAAATATAAAAAAAAACCACAGGAGATTAGCTATCCCTTGTATGTGACAAACACTATTTTGGCAGTATTTTTTTCCAAAACTCTCAATATATCAAACTGAAATATTTTATTTTACCTGACTGTATAGATTGTGGCCTGTCCAGACCGAGTCACAACAAATGTGTAAACATTTGTATGATTTACTGACCAGGATTTTAGGCAGATCAATTTAACACACAGACTCTAACCCACAAATTAGAAATACAAACCACAATTAAATATCACGCGTCGTTTTTTAAACCACTCAAGCAAATCCTTGCAGTTTTTATTTCATTTCATTTAACTTTAAATTTTACTTTGGTCTTTAAAACCCTTTCTTGTAACTTTAGAATAAAAAGAGGAAGAATTATTTACTGGCTATACTTTTCTCAACCAAATGGAAATAGTACCTTCTATAAAAATTAATGTCAATAGTGTGGTTCAACCCCACAGGAACAGCATATCAGGAGACTTGAGTATGGACACTGAGTCATTAAAAGATCAAAAATTAGAACAAGTTTCTTAGAAGATAAACCACGACAACTTATGGGAATTATTACAACTAAGAGAAATTAAAATTATAAAGGTTAAAAAAATATAGTGTAAAATATATTTATATAAAAATATATTTATATTATTATATAAAATATATTAATATTATATTATTAAAAATTTTAAAAAATATTTCAATGCATGTGGTCAATATCTTCTATGTGTTTTATGACTGTTTCAAGCACTCTTGCTTGCTAGTTCTAAGGCAGAACCCTTAGGCACAGCCCATGTTTCTGTGTACCTTTACCAGCAACCAGAGCATTATCACGCGTGCAGCTTAAAGCAGATTAAAAATAGAAAATAGCTAAGTGGAGGATAGCTAAATAAGCTGCAGAAAGATGAGCACTTGCAGAGAAAGCCTGAATGATTTATAAAATCATTCCACCCCCACAGATGTATTTTGCTGCCTCTCTGCTAAGAGCACGCAGAATTTCAGCGCTCTCATTCCTGCACCCCGAGGCAAACACCCAGAGCAGGTCAGGCAGCTCTCCTTGTGCCCAGTCCTCCCCACCACTTTTGTTCCAACCCTATCAAAACTGGGGTCGAACAGGGGAGCACATACTGTGAACTCAACCCCAGTACCAAGGCTGCGACCAGCCTGAGCCACGGGCCACGTCTGCGGTGCCAGACTGCGAACCGCCGCCACCGCTGCGTGCTGCGAAGCGTCAGTGCCTGACAGAGGGACAGAGATGAGTCCTCTTGCTGCTGACAGCAGTGACAGACACTCAGATTTTATCCATTTTAACAGAAAAGATAGAAGGCATCTTAAATCAGCTAAAACCAGAACTGGTGAAGTACAGAGGAGGTCATGAGAACACAGAAGATGAGAGTTGTGTCAGGAAGGAATTAAGAAGTAAGGACACAAAAAGGAAGTGAGACTTCAAGAAAACCACCACAAAATAAAACACTTTTCTGGCTTATTTTAATTTTGCATACTTCATGTTATGTAAGTTTCTCCCCCTCTCCAGCTTGTTAAACTTTTTTCGATGTAATGTGTATCTTCCTATGTATCTTCCTATCTATCTATGTATCTGCCTTCTTTTTGAACTATGCAGCCCATACAAACAGCAACATTTCACAGCATCTGTCAAGGGATGTGAAAGGGAGTTTGTAAAGCCCAGAACTTTGTAAAGTTTGGAAAGCCCAGAACTTCATTTTCTGAATCAGATCAAGGGATGTGAAAGGGAGTTTGGAAAGAACTTTGTAAAGTCTGGAAAGCCCAGAACTTCATTTTCTGAATCAGATCAATCATTCCTCACCTCTGTGTCACGTTCCACGGATTCTAAGATGGGTAAGATAACAAAGAACAAAATGCATCCTTTTTAAAGCCAGATGAGGTAATGCAACTTCCATTAATGCCTCAGCTTTTTTTTGTTACTGACAATAGGAGGAATTTTGTATTTTAATGGAATTTAGGAGGCAACTCTGAATGCCACCAGTAAATGGAGAAGTTACGACCGTGCCCGCGGCAGGACGGGATCGTTACAAAGATGTACGACAGACACAAGTAAAAAAGACTCTTCTAAAATCAGAAAATTTACTTTAAGAGTACACTGCACATGATTTTAAAGATGCTAAGTATAAAACTATACATTTGGGAAAGATATTTGAAGCACTAGATTCAATTTAAATTAACAATTTAAATATGAGCAGGGCTGCCAGGCTGAAAAAAAAATACAATTGAAAATGTCAAAGCTAGAAAACTTGTGGCAATCTCCAATACTCAGAGCCACATTTAATTCAATTCCTCACTTCACTGCTCAGTTTCAGTACATCAGCTTTTCATCTTGAAACAAGTATTCAGCCATATCCATCAAGGTGCTTCCAGGCATTTAAGACTTCAGTTTTGAAGGCAGACTCTTTCTGAAGGACAATTACAATCCCTTATTATGTGATGCTCTAGATATACATCTACCCTAATTTGCCACAGCAACAGTTTGGGATGATACAGATGAAATTAAGAGCAATGAAAAGGAATATAGATAGGTAATTAAAAATAAATATTAGAGTTCAGTACACAAAGCATCTGAAATCAGCCACACCATGAATCACATCTGCCACATCTGGCACCTTGAGTGGCTGCCTAGTACAGCATGGATGTAGGAAAATCAGTTTCATATTAGTGTAAACACTCACTTTGTTTTCACCACTACAGCCACTGTTGTCATCGTTATCAACATCATCATCATCTTCTCCCTCCTCCTCCTCTTCTTCATCATCTTCATCATCATCATCTTCTTGGAGTGGAATGGTACCATCGTAGCCGTAACGGCTAAGTAGCTCCTGGATTGGCATATCACTTTCCTGACAAACATCCAAACAAAGTTGGAGATTTTAACAAGAATATTTCACATCCCACAGCTGCTCTACAGCTTAAAGGTGTGCATTATAAACACAACACAGCAAAACCAAATGAATTCACATCACGTATACTAACAATGGCCACTCCAAAATGAATGGATGGTCAAAATTAGAAGTTTTGGCTCCTAAGAAAAGTGTGTGGGCTTTTATGCAGGGGAACTTTTTATTTCCTAATCCATTTATAAATGTACAGCAGACCTCCAGCAGGTCGAGGGAGGTAATTCTCCCCCTCTACTCTGCTCTCATAAGGCCCCACCTGGAGTAGTGTCCAGTTCTGGAGCCCCCAACACAAGAAAGACGTGGACCTGTTAGAACGAGTCCAGAGGAGGCCACCAGGATGATGCAAGGGCTGGAGCAGCTCTGCTGTGAGGACAGGCTGAGAGAGTTGGGGCTGTTCAGCCTGGAGAAGAGAAGGCTCCGGGGAGACCTTCTAGTGGCCTTCCAGTACCTGAAGGGGCTCCAGGAAGGGTGGGGAGGGACTTTGTCCAAGGGCAGGGAGTGACAGAACAAGGGGTGATGGCTTGAAAGTGGCAGAGGGGAGATGGAGATGAGATGTGAGGAAGAAATTGTTTGGTGTGAGGGTGGTCAGACACTGGAACAGGTTGCCCAGAGAAGCTGTGGCTGCTCCTCCCTGGAAGTGTTGAAGGCCAGGTTGGATGAGGCTTTGAGCAACCTGGTCTAGTGGAAGGTGTCCCTGCTGCTGGCAGGGGGGTTGGGACTGGATGAGCTTTAAGGTCCCTTCCAACCCAAACCATTCCATGATTCTATGAATCTCAAAAGGGCCACAAAGCTCATGCAAAGGGCACCAAAGGACACTATGTCCCACCCCTCCCTTGGAATTTGGCTACTACTATCTGACCCCAACACAAGAGCTGCAATGTAGCAGGTTATGGCTGGTCACACCGTACCCCTTCAGTACACGGAGCCAACACACTCCTTACTGCAATAAAGATTGCTGGTATTCCCTTCACTGCCCAAAAACTACCTGAAAAATGGTGGTATTTTGTACATATTTATGGAAAAAAACCATCAAATGTGTGTCAGCAGCAACAGGTTGACACAGACAGCTAAGACACCGACAGTTTATGCAGGCAGGAACTTGTCCTAGTGCAAGGCAGTGATTTCTGCAGTGTCTCCAAGAATTCAGCAGAATAAGGACCAGAACTTGCAGTACCTGGCTTGAATTATAGAGTTAAATCTTCATTTGGTGAGTTGTACTACAGGGATAGTTCTACACAGTTCTACAACCCTGGCTTTGAATACAAAATTACACCCAAAACGCACCTCTCTGTCTCACTGGACCTCTCCCTTTCCTGGGTAAAACAAAAAATGAGGGGTTGGATGGGGGTGAGGGATCACCTTATGCTCAGGATCACCTGATATCCAGGTAAAGACAGAGTGAACTATGTGACAGGCATAATACCATATGGTACCTAGGCAACTGGCATTGTATTTACAGTATTTTCTTAGGTACAGGCTCTTCAATCCAAATAGCCCATTACCATTCAAAAAGCTCCAAGGGGCAGCAACTCCCTAAGATAAAATACAAATGATGATTTCATTATTGGAAGGTTACAAAAGTAACAAGTCTTATTGAAAGTCAGAGAAAATTCTTATGTGGAAGATGTTTAGTAACAAGAAATTAATTACAACTCATGGATCTGGAGTAGAGTAAGTGAGGGGGAGTGATAGAACTGCATCAGAAGGAGCACACAGAAGGTAAATATAAAGGAATACACTCTTCTGATTGAAGAGCTCAAGGGCAACCACTGAAACAAACACAGAATAGGTCTGAAAAACCAAATATGTTTCTCACACTGAATGAACTGGGTAAAATTGCCACATGTCTTGTGGATACAGAGTTTACAGAGGTTAAAAATAAAATGGACAAATCCAAAGGAGGAGGACAAATAAAATTGAGAGGCATTACAGACAGAGAGACAACATTTTTTTCATAGGTGCCTGAAGTGCACCCTGCTAGAGGCTGGAAGAGTATTTGGGAGAAACACTGCACGTTGCTTCTACAGTTCTTTCATTTAAAGACAAGGAGTTACTGGTGCACAACCCTAAGAAAACCCAAGAGTCCTCCTGGAAAAGGACCCCAAAAGGAGAAACCAAGTGATTATATGGAACAACAAATGGAAAAAAAGGAGTAAAAAGCTTAAAAACCTGTAAGTAATGCAGGGAGGCACCAGCCACAGCACCCTGACAATGCTCACCACTTCCTAGAGGCACCCAGGAAGCCTGCACCCACCACCCTGCAGTGCTCTGCCCACAGACAGGCAGCACAGAGGGAAAGAACTCGGCCTCACACGTGTCAGATCCTCCAGGTTAGACTCCCTCCAGCTGATGCTTTGTACAGTCAGCTTAGCCAAGAGCAGGAGGAAGTGGAGTTTCTGCAACTTGCTGGGGCCTGGTCATTTATTATTTCCAAAGCAGAGTGGAAATGCAGTTTCCTGCTACCAAAATTACACTGCCAAAGTTTCCTGTGTTTTGGAAAGAGTCAGTGTATGCCCAGAACATGGAGAGATGTGCCTCATCCCAGAACACCCTGTGAGCACTGTCTCTTGGGTGGCTGAAGAAGGAATACTTTGGTCACATCTGGTAGAGATGGTCCTACACAGGAAAACAGGATTCCTGAATATATGCCTGGATAGGATCAAGGACAGTCTGCTGTACCACCTTCACTTTCCTGCCCAAGAAAAACCCTTACCTTTCCAGAAATATCACTGAGACCACCAAATCCAATACTTCTGATTCCCTTCAGGTCTCTAGAGAAGATATGCTACTGCCATTTAGGCAAAAATGTACACAGGTACTTACACAGAGAAAAGCAGGATGCTGCTCAACCTCAAGTACTGCCACGTTAGAGATTCACCAGTTTCAACCAATGAGTAGAAAAGATCCTTTACCCTCAGAGGAAGGTCTAATTTTTATGACAGTTAGGAGTGAAAACCATTAAGGTTCAAAAATGTTTTTTGCAAAATGTGACTGTCACCTTGTCTCTGAAGGAATTGAACTAGTAAATGGGGAAATCTGAAATAATATGTGTAAATGTTGGGGGAAAGAAAAAGTCAGAAGAGTACTTGTCATGAGAATAGTTTTGAGCTGGCA
>NW_010286556.1:0-2497 GCF_000700745.2 Antrostomus carolinensis
CCCCGGCTCGGCCCTTCGCTCCGCTCCCCCCGCTGCTCCGCCGGCCGCTCTGGGGATACCTCCCCTCCCTTGCCCTGGGGTTTGCCTCTGGCAAAGCGTTTCCCCTTCCCTCTCCTTCTCTCCCTGGATCCGGAACCAGCGGCAAAGCGAGGGGGGGCTCCTCCCGGCTGGGGTTATATCTAGTGAGGTGTCAGGTCTGGAGGCTGCTCTGGCTCGTGATCACGCTGCCATCACCAGTTATGCAAGCTAGAGGAGAGGGGTAAGCGGATATTATGCTTCAGAGCTTAAAGTGATCGCTGGGAAAGGGCAAGGAAGAAACCTACCCCTGTGGAGAAAGGTTTGGCATGTTGTGTGGATTTGCTTCTCTTTCACCCTTCCCTCGTGGTGTGGGTCCGTGACGTAAGGCTCGTGACAGCGCACGGAAAGGTATGAACTGATAGACCAGTGTGATCCAGTGGCAAAGTCTCTGCATCACAGGTTGTCTTGGAGGTGTGACAAAGAGCATTGTGTATGAATGAAGAACTGAACCACCTAAGGAAGCATACATAACAAGCTTTAGCCTTCTGAACTGTTGTGTGTGGAGAAAGTATGGGGTTTTTATTTCTTTATCCTCCCTACAGTTTGAGTCATGCTTTCTTTGTGCTCTGTGAGGAGCTTTCTTTGTGCTGTGTGAGAAGTTCAGTGTCTGCCTGCCTGTGCTGAATCAGAGACATGGCAGTGTGGGAGCTGGAACAAAACAGATGCTTTGGAACTCCTAAGTTAAATCCTGAAGATATTTCTAATATGTATCTTGTTATAGATGCTAAATTGTTCTCAAATTCTAAAGATTTTCTGTCCATAATAACTAAATGGCTTTATAGAAGTTGAAGTGGCTGCTAGGAGCTTTTTGAGGAACTTGTGTAGGAAGGAGGGTACTTGTAATCCATTTGGAAGAGGGAAGCTGGAGGGGACATAAAGTGGAAGGGTAAAACCTGAGGATGAGCTGTTTCTTTGTGTGCTGAGTGGGGGTGCAGCAGATCTACAGCACCTGCCCCACTTTACCAAGCTGCCTTTGGGATGCCCACTCACAACATACTGACATTCCTGTGTGCCTGATGTTTTTTTAACAAAACTTTTATAGCCTTCCCTCACTCTCATTTCTCCTCCATCCATTAGTTCAGTCAGTACTTTTCATTTAGTCTGTTGCTTCCCCTTCTGCCCACTTTGTACTCTTAATAAAGAAGGGTTTTGTGCTGTTTGACTGTACCATCTGGGTGGCCAGTAACTGATTCCTTGTGAGCAAATCCCTCTGAGGTATTTCTGTAAATGTTTCAACTTATTAAAACAGAGGGTAAATATGTATGAATGTGACATGATGATATGAATGTGACGTGTATGATATGTATGAATGGAGGGTATTTTCTTATATGTGTCAAATCAGTTTTCTCTCTCCTTCCTTCCCCTCTTCTTTCCATGCCCCCAAGGGTAGTGAAAGGGGAACCAACATTAAGTGTGACTCTTATCTAGCACTGTTTACACTGGGGAAAATAAGAGGATGAAAGTTTTCTAGGGTAGGAGCAAGACAAACTCTTGACTTCAAGCTAGCAAGCTTCAGGAGAATAAATAGGCAGGTTCTTGTCGAGAATTGAAGAGAAAAATAAACAACATTAAGAAGAGAAATCCAAGGAAAACTCTTTATTCAAGTTGCATATAATTTGAAAGCTCTCCCTTTCGAATGCTTAGAAAAATAACACTAAAGTATTTGCTCAGACAACTGCCATTGACAGCCACTGAGCCTTGGGGAGAGCTTCACTGTTAGAGCAGGACCAGCAGAGGGAATGAATGCACATGTTGTTTCTTGCAGGAGCTGTAAAAATAATGTAAAAATAAATCTTAGAAGTAGTAATAAAGTGCATGTATTTACATCCTGGTGTTTTGGGGGCTGGTGTTACACTGCTGTCCTGTGTGTAACGCATTTCGAGGTGGGTGCATCTTGGGCTTTGATTTAGAATATTTGATTGTTCTTCTCCCTCACCACTTCTTTCACATTTTTCCCCATTGCTGCGTTTGTTTTGTTTCTGTTCTGCTCTCTGTTTGCTGCTGGATGTGTTGGCTTGAATATTTTGTTGGGCAGGAGACACTGTAACAGGCTTTTTAAAGTGGGCTCCTTTTTTTTTCAGTAACTTTTTCTGTCTGATGGAGAGCATTAGTGCAGTGTCATACAGGCTTTTGTTTTTTAAGCTGTGTGTTCTGACATCTCCTTCCTGTAGTTACCCTGACTTGCTCTAAGAGCTTCGTTTCAGTAATAATCCATAATTGCAATATGCTCCCTGATAATTTGTAGGAGTAAGACATAATGCAGTGTGTGATTACAGAGCTGTCCACGTGGTTGTAGTTCGTTTTAGTAAATTAACACATGGTAAATGCCACTATAAGACAAAACAAAATGCTCTAACCATGGCTAATATTGGTGAGCAGTTTATTCTCTGGCAATGATACGTGAGGAAGAGGGGAAAGA
>NW_010286556.1:2518-28854 GCF_000700745.2 Antrostomus carolinensis
AGATTCTGTTATCGGAAGCAAAAGACTGAACAAACTTTTTTTTTTTTGTTCAGCTGTGTGAATTTTGAGCAAATTAAATTATCAACCATGCTAGCCCTGTCTGGGGTAACACTCAGGGGTGGACCTTTTAAAAAGCATTGCAGAATTTTAATGTGCATGGCAGTGAAGCAATTACTCCCATCACTAGATTGGACTATCTGATTTAGTGTGTCAGATTCTTTAAATGAACATGATGTGCCAAATGAAATAATGGGCACAAATTGAGCTTGCATCCTGAGTTTGTTCATCACTTAATAAATTATTTATTCGGCTAGCTTTCAATTACCAGGAAAATGGAAGAAGCAGATGTCTCGGGCATCAAATATCCCGGCATTAAGCGTTTCATTCGTCTCGCTGTTCAGTGGCTGCACGGAGGCAGAGAAGCAGTTTGAAATTTTATGCTAGGAAAAGCTGACTAGAAGACAAGAGTCATTTAACTTGTCATTAAACATGATGGAACAGACTGATGTGACCCATGAGACAATTTAAATGATTGGCTTCCAATCAAAAGGTAGAAATGACCTGTCAGACCAATTTGACTGTGATTGATTATTAAGAGTGTCAAAGTTGTGAAAACAATTCTCTTCTGTCGGTGGCTCCTGTGGGGTTTCTTTCTTGGTTTTTGCTTTGGGTTTGTTGTTGTTGTTGTTCTGACAGGTGCCCCCCAACTCCAAATAAAAAAGATTTAAAATAAATTCCTCAAAGAGTTAGTGAATTGATTGCAACCTGCGTGTTTCTGCAGTGACTGATCCTAGGACCAGGCTCCAGTCACCTGTACGACCTCTGTCCCCCCGTGGCTGTGAGCACCCTGCCTTTGGCACCCATCAGGGCAGATCTGAGGCTATTCCAGCCCACACAAGGTAGCTGAAGACAGAAGCTGTGGCTGCTCCTCCCTGGAAGTGTTGAAGGCCAGGCTGGATGAGGCTTTGAGCAACCTGGTCTAGTGGAAGGTGTCCCTGCTGCTGGCAGGGGGGTTGGGACTGGATGAGCTTAAAGGTCCCTTCCAATCCAAACCATTCTGTGATTTTATGATTCTATGAAGTTGTTATGAGAAGAGCAGACTGCTTCAGGTGTCTGCCTTTCTTTGTAGCTGCTCCCCTGCACCAGGAGCTGGGGAGGTGGTGGAAAGGCCTCTCCTAACCACAATAAGATTGATTTATATCTGCCTGGCACTGCCAGAGAGAGCCAAATAATCAAACTTGTTTGTTCCTTTCCAAACACTATTCTTATGTAAAAGTATAGTGCAGAGGATAAAGAATCCTTCCCAGCTCGTTCAGCAAAATGATCCCGTTGTTGGATAAATCCAAGTAATTGTGATGTGTCAGGAGTAGGGAGGTTGCTGTGCCATCTGAATTGCTGATGGAGGGCTGCAGCGCTTCCATTTTCCAGTCCAGAGCTGCTCACTCTTCATCTGTTGTGCAATGATTTCTGTGCAGTGTTTGTAAAGTGCCTTGATATCCTCTGTAGATGAAAGGTGTTATATAAATGCAAATTTCATTCCTTTAATTTCAATTCCAGTTAATAAATAAATAAATAGTTCAGGTTTTACTGGGAAGGCTGCTTGGAGACCTAATGCTGCATCTGTATTCTGGATATACCTGTGGAGAGAGGTTGAGGCCACTGATTGTCTTTCAGAGCCTAACAGAATTAATTTTCACTTGTACAAAACTAGATTTTGCAGGCTGAATAATAATGAATGAAGTGAAGAATCCACTGGCTGTTTAAATTGGTTATCTCACCCATATGAGTAAGGAAACAGAGAAAGCATGCATTGCTCAATTAGCATTTTAAATTAATTTTTCAAGGCTATTTACTGAGGAAACTGAAATTTTAATTAAAATAGCAAATAAAGTAATTCACTCAAAAGCTTTATGAGATTCTTTTTTTCTGCCATATTGGAAAAAAAACCCCAGTGCTTAAAGAAATGTTTTAAAGCAAGAAAAATTGCATTTGGAGAAAGAATGAGTAATTTCTGCAAGATACTGTGGTTCTTTCAATATGTAAGTGATACTGAAGTCATTGGCTGATGAGGGTGGCAGATATTTCATGCAAGTGTGTCCTAAAAATGCTGTGGTCAGAAATACAGCATATTTATTTGAAAAAGGGGTCACCTAATAATAGAAGAGATTCCTGTGAACGAATTCCATGTGGTGTTTATTAGTGGCATCTACATGGAGCTGCAGATAAAATGGGTTTTTGGATTGATAAAAGGGATTGTGTTTAAGAGCCCAAGTGTGGAAAATAAGAGTATCTTTTTTACACAAAACTGATTATTATTTTTATAATAACATGGATTACAAATGTTTGATTTTTTTTTAAGTGATTTTTTTTTTCTGCTTTGGTTTGTTGGTACTGCTAATTCCTGAGGCTTTTGTTCTTACTGCTGGTAGCTTGGTTTTTTTAAATTGTTTTACAGCTATTAGAAACTGTTGCTATCAGTAATTGTCAGCGCTGTTTCAGAGCTTTACAGGCTGTTTAAAAAAAGGTTGTTCTTTTGGGTGATAGAAAACTATCCTGTCTCCCAATTTATGGTGAAATCTGGTGTGAATGGGAAAAGCAGCTCTTAAATTGTTGGAATACTTAATATTGTTGAAATAATTGCCTTAGCTCTTAATAGTTGAAATATATATGCTCAACAAATGATTAATTGAATTGCAAGCTTTTCTTTTAATTATAGGCTATTAGTAGCAGAAAGGAATTAATACTCTATCAGTTAATACAGATAATTGAATAAATCAATGAATAATACAGTTCTCTCACTTAAATATCGTGCTTTGAATATCCATGTTAAATTTATTGCAGCTCGGACACCGGTGTAAATCAGCTTGTTTAAAAGGTGCTTTGCAGGTACAACTTCTATTAATTTACAGCAATATTTCTAACTATCCTCTGAAATAAAGTTCTTAGGGAGCAGAAATGTTTTGTGCTCACGTGAGACTGGGAGCACATGGAGGTGCCACACGGTTGGGGGCGAAGGGCCACCATGGGTGTGGATGCAGTCTGGGCAAGGGCTGTGGGTTACCAGGCTGCAGAGGGGGAACATGAATACTGGGGGGCACGGGACTCTCAGCATTAAACAATGATCTTTTTAAGAACAAGAGTTGATTGAGTAACTGCCAGTAATGCCAATTCCCCCGTGACTTCCAGCGTTTCTTTCCCTCGAGGGTTGCTTATCACCCCTTAAAACTGTGGAGTTAAAAAAACCCAACCCCAAACCTTGTCAGAGTTTATTACTTCCCTGCTGTAGCACTCGCTGTTACTGTGCCTTCATGTGCTGGGATTAAATGCTTCTTAATGAAATTTCATTCCCTGTGATAGTGTTTTAAATTACAAATGAGTAGTGCCTTAATTGTGGTTGGTAAGAAGCTCAGAGTCTCTCAGTACAGATCACGCCTCTCAGTCATTTGGTTTTAGTTTCTAGAAGCCTTTCACAAGTTTATCAACATCTTGATAAAGTTGGTTTATTAATAGGTTTATCAACGTCTTGAACTTTATTATTGAGTCTTGAACCCATCAAAATATTCATAGTTTTGCAACCAAAATATAGAGCATGTTTTCTTTTGACAGCCAGAAGACTGTTCTTGAATGATTCACGCTTAATGTGAGCATTTACAAAAGTAAGGAGTGAATTGGTGTTGCCAGATTGCTTCAAATCTTGTCTCCTGTCTCTTTTCCAGTTCCCTTTTGGCAGACGCTTGCCGTGCGATATCTATTGGCATGGGGTGTCGTTTCATGATAATGATATATTCTCAGGTCAAGTCAACAAGTTTCCAGGTACCTTACTTCTGTTTCTGGTTTAAACAAATGCTTTAAAAACACGCTTACTTTCCCTGGTTTTGTGTTTTATTGGTTTTTAATGTGAATTATCTTCCTGATCAGCTGAGAGTATTTGTAGCATGTTACCATTTGTTGCAGAATCATTTAGGCTGGAAAAGACGTTTAAGATCTTTGAGTCTAACTGGTTTTGGTTGGTGATTTCTGCTTAGGGGGTAAGAATATCAAAATGGATTGTCTCAAACAATTCCTGAGCTGAAATTTGGTTTGAAGGTAAAAGTGGTTTTGATGAAAACCTCATATGGATGAATTTAGGAAAAAGAAGAGCATTAGGCTATAATGTAAGTGAAGTGTGCAATTATTGGCTGTTGTGTAGCACTGATAACAGTGCTGCATCTTTGGATTTGTGTTTGATTCAAGGTGGAAAGAGTCTCTGTTGTTTCATGCTCTGGCCTGTCTCAGGGAGAAGCTTGAAGCAGAGTTCCTCAAATGGATTTTTTAATATTGAAGTGTTCATGTCAGCCCTCATCTTATGATGTCTCTTCAACTTTTTTAAGCTCCCTTTTTTCTCGTTTAATCCCTCTTGAGATCTCTCTAAATAAGAGCTAAGAGCTTAGGTATTGACTTATCTAAGCCCTTTACTTCAGATTTATTGCTGCTGTTAGTATGCTGAGAGAATAAGAACCCTCAGATATTGAACTTTATGCTTTATTTACCCTGACTTTCTCCCGTCTGTGAGAAGTTCACATTCAAGTATCCGATGGTGTGGTGTTCTGGTGATTTCAGTTTGTGTTACAAGAATGTTGCCCCCTCTGTATTCTGCCTTCTATCTGGTAAGCAAGTGACCTGCACAATAATCAAAACCAGAGCTGTTCAGAACTCGACCTGAGTTCCAGGAAGGTTGTGCACACTTGATATTGGGTTTTACTAAATTCTTTCTCTTGAAGAAGCAATCTTGATGCTTTTCCTACTTAGTTGAGAGATTCAAAGAATGTGAAAGGGCTGGTCCTCAGGAAGTCTTAGAAACTTTTCCATGAAAATAGCTTTTTAGTCATGTTCCCAATGGAAATAAGACTCCAGCAAATGTGTGTGTTCCCTGTCACTTTCTGTCCTCCTTGTACCTTTGGAACCTCCTGGTCAGAATCAACTGCATTCAACAGAGGTTTGCAGTCACTGTAGGTTTTGTGGAAATTTGCTGACTGTGTAGGAAAGCCCCAGATGTTCTCACTGAGGAAGGAGCTGCAGCATCAACCTTGCAGGCTGTGATATCTGAAAGCACATAAACAACATGAGGGTAACCTTGGATGCCCTGACCTTGGGAAAAGCTTCTAGCAGAGCTCACACAGGTCTGGAAATGGCATGATCCAAGCATGAGATTCAAAGCTGCAGGAAAGCAGCTAAGTTGGGCTGCTCACAAAATAACCTGCTCTTTCTGACGTAGTTACTTAAATGAATGCAAAGTAAACACAAAGTGGATTATTATTTTTCAATGACATTTTTACCTATTCCTGGAATGAGAGCAGGGTGGGGCAGTAATTTTGGATTATGGCAAATATGGTAGTTACTGTTTGACTAAAACTTTCCCTATATTATTCTGAGCTGTAATTTTAATAATTTTTTTCTAATATGATACAGTAATAGGTACAATATGAAATATGACGTGGGAATGCTACAAGTATTTTGTCAGATTTTAAATCTTAAAAAGGTTTTCAGCTTTATTGAAAGCAATGAGTAGAGTGCCTACCAGTGGGGTGAGTAATGATGTAACAATTTACTTTTAGGATGGGACTTCAGTGCAGGTTTTTCATCACTTTTAGACACTGTCTGTTCTTTTCCCAGGCATGACGGAGATGGTACGTAAAATTACCCTGAGTCGGGCAGTGCGAACGATGCAAGATCTGTTTCCTCTTGAATATAACTTCTACCCTCGATCCTGGATTCTACCAGAGGAATTTCCCCTCTTTGTGGCTGAGGTAGATTATTTTTACTCTCAGACTAGTATAACTTGCTGGATATTGTTGCCATGGCACTCTTTAGTTTTTGATACCTACCAGATTATTTAAAATCACACTTGGGTGCTGTGGATGCCATCTTTTTTAATTTGCCTGAGATCAGACATGGTCTGGATGAACTGCTTTTGTTTGTTATGTTCTAGAATAAACTTAAAACCAATTATGTTTCTCTGCAATGCCAGGAGAGATGTCTGAAAATTAAACATGGTAGAACCATAACCCCTTTCGTGGAGTCTCCTTCTCTGGAGACATTCAAGACCCGCCTGGATGCCTTCCTGTGTGATCTCATTGAGGTTCCTGCTCTGGCAGGGGGATTGGACTGGATGATCTTTTGAGGTCCCTTCCAATCCCTAATATTCTGTGATTCTGTGATATTCTGCTGAGTTTTAAAGGGCTGAGGAGGTTCCAGTACAGTACTGCGTGGGGTGTGGCACTTCACCATGTTCATTGTTGCTGAAGTCCTTATAGTCCATCCTGCTTGTTCTATCTAAATCCTTCCAAACAGCATTTTGTACTGTGTGTTGTCAAATATACTCACGTTTTCCTGAACAGTTGTTTGTTTGAATCTCTTGTCAGACTGTTGCTTTGTTTAAATATTCAGAATGTAATAAAATGCCATTCTTTTTCAGCTTTTCTGAAAAAAAGTGATGCTGTCTGTTGGTGTTTGATTCTGTTATTACAAATATTTTTAAAAATATTGTATGTGTTTGTTTCAACCCTCTCTGACTCGCCCAGTGCATTCTTGTATTCTACAGTATCCTCTGCTTGGAAAAGTGAGAGAAAAAGGTATGGACTTTAATAGACTTCTGTACTGTGTGTTACTTTTTAGATAAGTACCATATCCACAATCCAATTAAATCCATGAACATCTTTTAATACATACTCTTCAAGTGTGCTGGGTCACTGCCATGGCACTGCTAGTAACAGTAAAAATGAATCAAATCCCAACAGTGCTTCAGCCTTACTGCTTTAGATGTAAGACCAATTTGTAGGAGGAGTGTAAATTATCCAATCAATTTAGCAATGACTGGTAGATAAGTGCAAATAACTTGGAAGTAAACTTTCAGAGTGGTGCTCTGGGGTTCTAGGGATGAGTCTTTTGGGAATCGTGGCTGTCTCGGTTACAAGGCACCGATAGCTGAGCGGCACGTAGCGAGGCGGTCTGTACATCAGGTTAAATGCACAGACAGGCACACTGTCAGCAGGTGGCACTGCAAATAAATACTTTGGTTGAATGGTTACTGGAGTGAAAACGATTTGTTTTTTGTTCCAAGAATAACAGATGTCCAGCAACATACTCGTAGGAGTTTCCTTTGCATATGTTCTTCCATCTGTGTTTGAGAAAAGCATAGTTCTTGTTATCAAACATTATATTTTATGTTGTAAGAGTTTGTGTTCTTCTTCACACAAGTTTGTAATGTAACCTCTCCAAAACAAGAAAAAATACAGAACAAAAAAAGCCCAAATCCACTGTGAACCATAAATGGTTCAGAACACTTTTGACTTGCAGTTTCATGAGTTCTCAGTAGGAGCTCTCCAGTCTTTTCTGTTGTTTATTTGTTCATACGTGGTTTTATTTGCTTTGCAACCAAGGGACCCTAATGCTGCTGAAAATGTCAGTGCTCTCAGACTGAACTTTCAGCTTCTTCGCGTACAGGTGCAATACAGCATGTGTGGAGCCTGCATGTTACACATACCGCTGCAGGAACTGGCATACACTTGAACAGGTGATTACATGTGTACATTTATCTGAGCAAAAGAGGATTTAGCCATCTCTGGTGCTTCTGGAAGTAAAGCTGCATTGCCCCGGGCTGCAGCTGCTGAGTATGTAGTTCTGGATGAGTCCTGATCTCCCTGTACCTTCGCTATTATTAGTATTCAAGTGCCTTTAAGGCATAGTTAATTACTGAAGGTCACTAACTCTGTGTCAGTGTAGGTGTAGGTTAGACAGGAGAAGATGGTTTGGTGCTATTTGTACTATAGGGTTTTGTTGCAAAGGGCTGGACTGAACAATTAACACCTATGAGATTTTTGTCAATTATTTTGTCAGTTTCTATTATTTGTAATAGAAATTACTACTGAAAGAAGAAACTCCCTGAGAATTTCCATGTGGCTGCCTCCTCCTGAATCACTACAACAGTTCAAAACAATTTCTCTTTCAAATACTCTTACTGAGCCTCAGTTCTGTAGATGTGATCATGAACTTTCATCATACATTTGTATCAATAACTAAATGCTGTCAGCTTTTCCCACTTTCTTGTGTGCCTTAATCCAGGTAAAAAACACTGCCCCTAATCTAATATTAACCAGCCAGTAATTGATGGGAGAGCTGCACTCTTAAGTTTGTTGGAGATGAGCTTCATATTGGGAAATATCAACAAAATGGTAATTCCCTCAGTGTCATTTGCATTAAACTGAAATGGTGATAGGTATTTTTACTGAGTTAATTTTACTGAGTAAATATATATTTAGCTATTTTCAATATTCACCTATTTTTTACCTTCTAAAACACTCTGTACTAACATGTCACCGTAACAGAAGATGAGTTACAGATAAGCAAATCTCTCAGGTGCTACAGTAATCATCCCTTCGCTAACAGAGAAGAATCTGTTGAATCTGTGTAATAAGAAGTTATTTCTAATAGGAAATTCAAATTTCTGAAAAGTAACTAGCTTGGGATTCAAACCAGGGCCTCGATGCTCTCGTACTGCCTTCTTTGTGGTGTCTGTGAGGATGATGAATAGGCCTAGTATGATTAATTTTTAATAAGAATCTAATTTGGACAGTCTAATTTCCAGCACAGCATATTTTTGGTGGCTTAATCAGGTTTTCAGCTTTTGGATACCTCTTAGGCATAGACATGAGTATTCTAGTCTTGGTGCTGTCAAATCTTACAGCCTATTATATTTATTTTTTTCAGAACACTGTATTCATTCAGCCTGAGTTTCCTCATGAAAGACAAACCTACCACTGAATCAGATTTTCATACCATTAGGCATCACACTCTCCTCTTGCTGTTGGCTGTAAATGGTTAGCCTGTTTGTAAAGATAATTTCCTTCTGTCAATATAAATACACAGAAATATTTCATATGTACTCACTTTCCTATGACTGACTTTTCTGAGTCTGGACAATGTCTTCATAATGTGAATTTGAAAGAATATAGTTGAGGGGGTTGTGGAGAATTTGAAGATGACTTGGGAATTTCCTTGAAGATCAAGAAACCGTCTGCTTTCTTCAAGACCGTTGAGCTGCTGAAAACCAGACTGACTCTGAATTACTATTCCCCTTTTCCCCACCATCCTCTCTTCATCTGCCATGTGTAAGTTCTGATGGACTAGAAGGCCTGAATGATAATAATAATAATATCCAGACCTTCTAGTCCATCAAAAAGTGGACTAGAAAACGATGGAGAACATTATTTCCTTTCCAGCTAAATGGAATGAGTTAAGTGTGAGATCTGTGAGACCCATGATTGTTAAAATGCAGGACTTCAAAAGCAGTTTGCTGTTGCATCTATAACAATAGTCCCCAGAAAGCAATATCTTTTTTGGCAAGGTGCTGTTGTAGCAGAGGAGAAGTAGCCTGAGGCCTGAACAACAGACATGGGAACGGGAGGGAGGTTGGCTGGCTGGTTTTACGGAAGTTCTCTGTTACTTTCTGCCCTAGTAGAGCATGGTTGGCACTTTGCTCCTACAGCTGGACTCTCAGTTGGGTACATTTAGTAGTGGAGGTTTAAGACTAACCAAGTATCTTTCTGGGATGCTGATTTAACAACATGGAACCAGAGAGACTCCTCTAGTATGTGGAGTGATGTCATGTCATGGGAAGGTTATTCTTTAGGGATAAAAAGCCTAGGGCACAAATCCCACTTTCCTTCTTGGCCTGCTGATCTACCTGGACCTGTTTATCCACACACAGTTTATATAACCCTGATCTCCATTATGGTGATTTATCCCTCAAAGTGACGTATTTTGAAGAAGGATCTTTCATTGAGTTTGTGTGACACTTGTCCATTAGAAAAATCCTAGTCTAAATAATTAATCTGGAATTTGTGCTGTAGTAGGAGGAAGGCTTTTAGCAGTGTGATTCTCAGTGGGGTGAATAAACAGAGAGGATGGAGCCAGAAGTCCTTCAGGCCTTGGGACATCGCTGCAGGCAGAGCTGTGCCTCCCCTCTGGGTCAGCAGCCTAATGCAGTCACAGCAGAGGACGTTGGCTGAAAATCATGATAATCTGACCGGTGCTCAGCCTTTTCCCATGTGCTGCTTTTCTCCCTTTCATTCTGCAGTGCCAGGGCTGATGGTAGCAACTGATTGGTTTTTGTTGGCTCGTATCCTCAGGCATCTTACGGTCAGTCTCCAGTTGTTGCTGTTGAGCCACAGGGCTGTGTAAAACCACAGAGCACTGACTTCTTCAGCGTGTTGCTGGAGGAATGGAGAGAACAGCAGCCACAGCTCTGGTGCTGTAAAATGTGGGAATGCAAGAAAAGAGTGGTCTGTGCTGTGACATGCCTCCATTTTAAAAAGAAGAGATTTGAAGTTCTTTATTCTTCCAAATCCATGAGTAGCTGATAAAGGTGTTAGCCTGCATCCCGGGTTTTCTTTAGCTGCGTTCTCTTAGGGCTGTCTGTGCCACAGCTGTTAGGAGTTTCATGAGCTACAGTCCTTCAGCATCTCCCCATTGAGACATGGATTTTATAGTTGCATTTTGATAAATTACAGTTTGTGCTCTAACAATTTCTTGCCTCCTAAACACTTGTGAATGCAGTGCTACTGTATTTACACCCGTGGGGACTTTTTCTACACGCAGAGAACAGCAGTCGAGCTGGAGGAGCTATAGAGACTGCCTCACTAGGGTCCTGTTGAACTTAAAGGGCTGCCCAAGAGGGTAGTGCAGCAGTTCATTTTCCACTGGTTTCTCAGTCCTTGACCTCCAAACTAGTTGCTAATTAATCCCACTTCCCTTGGGTTTTCTTTTTGTTCCTGGTATGCACCAGTTGGATCAGTACATTCACTGGAGCTGACTGGGTTTGGAGAGACAGGTCTTCAGTCAGCCTGTGCCTCAGCTCGTTGCTTTTCTCCTCCTGTGCTTCTGAAGGCTGAGACACATTAACTCACTGGCTTAAACATGCTCCTATTCTTTCCTTGCTAATGTTGTACAACATGCCATATTTTATGAATAGTTTTTAAAATTCATTTAAGAAAACTCTAAGCCCTTCCTGACTCCCTTTCTTTCTTTCTTTCTCAATTTCACTTCTACTAATTGAGGCATCCAAATCACTGCAGTTCTTACATTTGCTATACAAGTAATAAATGAAATAAAATTAATTTGGGCAGTGGGAGATATGCATGTAATATGAAAGATCTGATATTCAGCAGGTGTGTTAGACCCTTACAGTGACCTAGTTACTGTCTTTGTGATTTTTTTCATCCTCAAATAAAATGCATTGAAGCTTGCATAGGTTAGGTTTGCTTCTTAGGAACGTGTGCTTTGTAGGCAATTTAGGTGGTGTAATTGGTCTTTTCTCTGACATAAAAAGGTTCCCTAATTATATTGTTTTTTTCTGGTTTTTTTTTGAGAGAGGGAGTTTTGGGTGAATATGTGCTGTATACAAAAGTGCAGATCTGGATCCAGCAGTTAGTTATTGGTGCCATGTTTAATTCTGACTCACTGTATCCAGTTGGGAATGACATTAGCCTCCAAATATTCCCTGCTAAATGAAAGTATCAGTTTAACATATTCAAAGGCCAAAACAACCTTATTACAATAATCACATTTTGAACTGCCAACTATTAACAGTCTGTTCCAGGTGGGATTATCTAATTTTCTCACAGATAACTGATTTTTCAAAAAAGAAAACTGGCCATATCCTGCCCACTCCCTCCCCCCCCCACACACACTTTGTTTTTAATTTTTATTTTTACTTCTTTATGTAAGTCACATGATTTTGTAAAAGCATAAAACTCCAAAAATACTTCTTGTTGCTTCCAATAAGCTAATTTCTATAAAAGGCTATTGTCTGTCATAGTGCCAAGCCCTGTTTATGCCCCAGAAATCAAGCTGCTGATGTCAGTATGTAGAAAAGACAGTGGGACTGAACAAAAAGTTCCCATTCAATTGCCTTTTGAATTTGAGACATGTGGATCTAGATCTGAGGTTTAGAACTTTTTAGTTTTTTCCTTATTCTTTCCACTTTCTGTGTGAGGATGCAGACACTTCTCTGTAATCCTGTAATTCTCTATAATTCAGTTTTGTGCTTCATATTACTAAGGCCACGATTGGGATTCTGGAGAACAGTTGGGTTCTGACAAACCACGGGTACTTCCCGATCACTGCTACCATCATTTCTGTTTCTGGTAAACCATTTCCCTTAAACACCCCGAGAATCTCAGGCATAGTGTGGAAAAAGCTTGAAGATGTGAGTATAATGGCTTATACTGTACTCATGGATATCTACAAAGCAGCAAGAGAACCAGATACACGAGTAGTGAGGTCCAAGCTGCTGTAAACAAGACAGAAATAGGTCATACAGTCCTTCAGTGACATTCTCACAAAGTATTGAAGTTTACTTTAGCAAACAGGGATCTTTCATGGCAAGGCACTGCAAACTATGGAAAGAAACTGATACTGGTTTGCTAACCTTTCCTTCTTTTTTCCATTGACCTTTTTCTTGCTATTTCTGGGGCTTGATGCTTTTTATACACATGCTCATAGAGCATCAGTAGGTGTCAAAATTTCTTACCTGCTATTTCCTTTCTAGTGGGTCATCTCCCATCATCACCCCATACATAGTAACTTCAACTGGCAGTGTGTGTCTTCAGAAGAAATGTTTTCTGGAATGATTCTATCAATGTAAGGTGTTAGCAGGAAAGAGCTTTTGACAGCATTTTCAAGAAATCTGCAAAGTGGAAACATTCCCTGTGAAGAAGTGAGATGTATCTCGGGTGGTAACTTTTCTAAGCATTTTGCATACGAAGATGCATCGTGCTGTGTTGGTGTTGGCTGTTTGCAGGCTCACGCACTAGAGCGCACTGTGTCTCACACAAAACCAGTGCAGCACTGGTGAACATCTGAACACAGCCTGGACATCTGCACTAGCCCGAGGAAACAACAGCCAGGCATGGAGTGCTTTGTAGATTCATCCAGAGGTTTTGATTTGGTACTAGAAATCATCAAATTCTCCACCAACTTCCTTCACTTTCCTGATTTCAAACGAAGTACATCTCAAGGAAGCATCTGAATTGGCACGTGCTATGGACAGATCTTCCTAATACAAATCTATTGTTCTTGAAATTGTGATACAATTTTCTTTACCTTGCATTGGATAAAAAAGTAGTAATTGCATGTCAGGCCTGAGGGGAGTTCTGATATAAATTAGAAAGACCTTAATTTTGGAGTAGAGTGGTAGGTAGCAACTGAGGCATAAAATCTGTGCTTTGTTTAGTAAATTTGTGGTATTTGTGTAATATCTGTCCATGGCTCAGTATTCCCTAGTTTTACGAACACAGAGTATCTGATTGTGAAAAATACTCAGTGGTGGAAGAAGGTATTATCAGTGCCAGATTATTACTTTATCTTTCCTTTTCTTGGTATTGTTTGACTGTGTTTATATCTCAATAAATAAGGTACCTTTCCTTAGGTTAATGATAATCTTTGTAAGTAGTTCAAAATGTAGCATGGAAGTTTAGCTTCGCAGTTTCATATACATTAGTGACTAATAAAGAGGACCTCATGGGATATACAGCATTTCATCCTGTAAATCGGTACATAACATTCAAAAGAAGTTCCTGGAATCATTTCTACAACAGCTTGTTAAATAAAATGACCTTTTATCTGCACTAGTAACTTCCTACTCATGCTTTTTTGTTTGTCTCTGTGCTTGTCAGCACTCTTTATCTTCTACCTTTTTTGCACAGTGTTTACTACTATAGTGATGTGATCATGTTATTTTTGTTTATGAGTGGAAGTTGTTGGCTTTCATAGTATCAGCCCTTCTTCCTCCCCAATTAGTGTCTTTCAGTGTAATTCTTTTCCTTACAGGTTCGTATGATGAAAGACAGTGATCCATCCTGGAAGCCCACTTTTATTGTAAAACCTGATGGAGGGTGTCAGGGGGATGGAATCTACCTCATTAAAGACCCAAGTGACATCAGACTGACAGGAAGCATCCAGAGCCGGCCAGCTGTGGTCCAGGAATACATTTGCAAACCACTGCTCGTTGACAAACTGAAATTTGATATTCGTCTTTATGTCTTACTGAAATCTTTAGAACCCTTAGAGATTTATATAGCCAAAGATGGACTTTCTAGATTTTGTACAGAGCCCTATCAAGAACCCACTCTAAAAAATTTGCACCAAGTTTTTATGCACTTAACTAACTATTCACTAAATATCCATAGCGGGAATTTCATCCATTCTGACAACGTAAACACTGGCAGCAAGAGGACTTTTTCAAGCATACTGTGCAGACTGTCTTCCAGAGGAGCTGATGTCAAAAAGCTGTGGTCCGATATAATTTCACTGGTGATTAAAACAATTATTGCACTGACACCAGAACTGAAAGTTTACTATCAGTCTGACATACCAGCAGGAAAGCCTGGGCCAACTTGCTTCCAGGTAGGTTGGAATTTCTGCCAGGAATGCAGTTATTTCTATGGATAGATGAATTTTCTGGATGTTTAATTCCTTTTCTAAAAGCTTTCTCTAGTTATGTTGCTGATCGTTGGTTGGATGTAGCTGATCCATTGTAACCCGGGCAATGCATTGCATGAGCTCAGAGCTTAGGTTCTCCTCACCCAAGTTTTGCCTTACAAATCTGTCTCCTGAGCTGTTACTACTTGCCATAAACATATATGGAGAATTTTCAATGGGTATCAGTCATTAGTAGCAGTATTCACTTCAGTTTCTATCTCGTCAATGTTCTAACTACGAAGCTTTGCAGCTTCCTAATGCAGCCATGACGATGGCAATTTTAAGGCCCGCTTGTCATAGGTGCCAAGATTCCATGTTGACACATGCAGTGTTTAGGGATCAGACTAGTGTAGAAGTGGCCGTTAGTATCACAGACAAATGGTTTCAGTAATTCTTCAGCAATACAGCACATTTCCCAGTTATTTCTCTTTTCTCCCTCAATGTTTCTTCCTCCTGAATGTTGACATTTGGATGACTGTTGTGGTTTCTTGAAGAACGCAGGGAGCAGAATGGAAGTAACACGTTGCTTGTTATGCACAGATTTTAGGGTTTGACATTCTCCTGATGAAGAACTTGAAGCCCATGTTACTAGAAGTAAATGCAAACCCCAGCATGAGAATAGAACATGAGCAGGAGGTAAGACCTCTCAACGTGATACTGATACTGGAATGAAATTGTTTAGGTTTGTTTTTCTGGTCTTTTTCCTTGTTTGAAAGATGAAAGCTGTCTGCTAATATGAAACCTGCAAGGTTCTCTGTAATTTTCTGCTTTGAAATCGTTGCTAATCTTATACACTGGAAATACGACTTATTGGAATTGTGAAAGCTCTCCATCATCTTTTGTCATAAATACATTTATTCATCATCCCCTGCAGTTGATTTAATTGTGTTTAGGGATTGCTAATAATTTTTTTCATGTTTGTATATATAATAAAAATGGTAATGTTGGCAACAATCTTATTTTGAATATTTCAGTTTACTAGAGAAACTTGCCAAAAATTGTTGTAATATTATGCTGAAAACATTAAGGTATTTGTGTATTCTTTAAGAAGTATTTTGTAATTGATGCATGAAGTTTGAGCAAATGTGGAATAAATAATCCGTAGTTCTCTACTGAATAATTGTATCCCTTTGTAATTTAAAGCTTTCTCCTGGAGTATTTGAAAATGTCCCAAGCCCTGTTGATGAAGAAGTGAAAGTAGCTGTTATCAGAGACACTCTTCGTCTAGTGGACCCTCAGAAAAAAAAAAGAAAAGATATCCAGTAAGTGTGTTGACTTTCTTTGCTTTTTGTGTCAGTGCCTTGCAGTAATTATAAAAGTGAAATGTTTTTTCCCCAATTACGTTAGTTTATCCAGGACAATGAGTTCCTGACTCTCTGTGTGATTCCTTTTACATCCACAGTGTTAACTCTTTCCAGAAAGCTTGTAGAGTATTAACTAGTGGTGTGGTACAAAAAAGACTACTGGAATTTGTGGATCTGCCAGGGGAAGGTGAGGGAAAAAAACAATTCATTATACTTTCTGTTTAGCAGCAGCAAATCCACCAGATGACATTCTCAGAGCTCCACACTGACCTCTTCACGTGCTCCTTTCTCACAGGAAAGGCAGAAGCCTAGAAGGAGCCATGCAAGTGCTCTGGCTCAAGGGATTCAAAAGGTCCACAGACTGATAGTAAATCAGGCTTTATCAGTTCCCCTGGAATATCTTACCTTTAATTTAGCCTCTTTTCCTAATTCAAAACAATCATGAGATGTAAATTTGTGTATTAATTTGCTTGAAAGTCACCAATTACTCTCAATGAATTGCCCCAATGGAGCTGAAAAGTATGAATATTGTATTTAGAAATTGCTTCCTTGATCTGTGATAATAAACATAGTTAAATCTATGATTTGGAAATGAGAGGAACTGCCTGAAGCAGCTTATGCAGAAATGCTTGTGGTGGGAGCAAGCTGAGAAAAATAGTATCTTCTTTTTTGATGAAATGCCTTGTTTTAAGCAGTTCCTTGGAGACATGAAAGGGAGAATTTTTTTCTTTTTGTCCCTAAAAATTCTTGCTTACAGGCCTGCCTTCCTACTAGAATATCGATTTTGTTCTTCTCTTGTCACTTAGTGGCAAGCTTAAATATGTTATTCATGTTCTCTAATGCTTTCAAGGGCAAACTTGCTGTCCTTTTGCAGACAGTCCCATGAACAAGACATGACTGATAATACTTACAAGTTCTGTATTATTGTAATATTGTTATAAGACCAAACTATTCTTTCAGAGGCAGTGCCACTGTGGTCAGTATATAGATGTCTTACAAAGCAATCTGTACTGTGTGCTGCCTGTACTTAACCTTCACCTTTAAGATGACTTCAGTGCATGGAGCTGAAAAAAGATAATTTTTAACCTGTAATTTTGTAGTCATGTCTTTTTTTTTTAACACTGAAGTTATGTCAGGCATTCATTAACTACTTATTAGATATGGAAAAAAAGCAAATGATAATTACAAATAAATTCCTGGAGAACACCAGTGTGTATGGAACACTCATTCAACTGAGGATTCTTCCCTGATACATTTTGAGTACTAAATAATTTATAACAGGATTAGTTGGTGATGAGATAAACCATTGGCTCTTCATAGCAAGAATTCATCAGTGATGCAGCTTTTGTCCAGGATAATCTGGTTAACAGAGCATCTCGCTGATGAATATTTGTGTGTCTTCAGCAGAAGTCAATCCTATTTCTTGCTGCAAAGGGCAATATTCAGATAACTTTTTGTCTGGACACACAGGAACTCGTGTGTGACAACTCCCCACCTGTTCAGCTCAGATTTACCCCTCTCCACACACTCCTGCCCATAACTGCAGAGAAATGGCATCATTCCTCTGTTTGCAGAACAAAGATAATAACTAAATAATTGACTGGAGATAGAAAGCTGGACAGTAGTTTACCTTAATTTTGCTTGTCTAATTATGCCTGGCAGCAGGGAAAGCAAAATTTGGCCTATTAGTAGAAAAAAAACAACCTGAAAGAATTCTTATTCTGACAGCTAACCAGCAGCAGACATTGTGGACTCTAGTTTTGATGCTAATTAGGTGATGGACATTAATTTAAGTAAAGTTTTAACAATATATATCTGAATTTGAACACACAGGGGAAATATTGAGAAGTCTGAGCTGCATCTCAGGTAAATATTCTGCTGTGGAGATGGATTTGATTTCCCTCTAATTATCTCCCAGATTAAAATAAATGAAGCGTCTAAATGAAAGTGAGTTTTAGAAGTCATCCTGAAGTACTTCATTATCAGGAAAGATTAATAGCTCAGAAATCTTTTTAGTTTAATTTTTCCTCATCTTTATGGAGTTTTGATTATTTTTTTTCCTCCCTCCATTCGTGTGACATATAACATTGGAATATAAATTCAGTTGAATAAGATTAGTTTATCATGCCATATATATCTCCTAATTTTTCCAACACAATTTCAGTCTTTATGTGCACCAATCACTAGGAGCTACCTTGGCACTGACATTAATTAGTCACTGAAAATCTGCAGTGATAAAAGTTGAATGTACTTAAATACACTTAGTGGCTATTGTTCTACAGTATGATCTTTTCTTTGTTTTAAGAATATGTCCTGGATGTTTAAGTACTGCAGTATGTGCTTAATATTTTATGCACAGAACGTGTTTAAACAGAAACTTTAAATACATGCAAAGATTATTTTTTTTTTTAATCACTTTTGAGGAAAATCTCATTTTCCAACAGAGGAGGAAATCTCTTGTGTTGCAGAGGTGAGGGAAGGCTTTGTGTTAATCTTGGTGATGCAAAGAATATAAGGAATTAAACAGAATAAAAAGTGACTTGGGCATATGTGAGGCTTTTGGGAGGGGTGAGCAGGGTGGGTACTGCACAGCGCCTGCTTCTCCCTGACGTTATGTGAGTCCTGCCAGAAAAATCCCATATACCTGGAATGCAGCAGACCTGTTCTGCACACCAAGACCCTGAAGGCATCACTGTAAAGGTTCATGTCACAGCATCAATTTCCTCGCAGCTTCCGTATCCTCCACGTTACTGCAGTTGTAGCCAGAGTCCAACGGCAGCAGAGTTCCCAAGTAACAATGAATAGAGAGATGTGGAGCCACGTGCAGCTCTGCAGGGTGGAGATGTGTGTCACCAGCTCGGAGCCTGTCAGGAGGAGAATCTGAAAGCGGCTCTGCGGGTCGCTGTGTTGGGCTGTTTTCAAGCCATTCTGTAACCCAGAGGGTGAGTGGTGTCTGGCTCTGGACACCAAGTAGAGCCAGACACCAAGTAGAGCCTGGGTAGCCCTTTCTGAAATTAAAAGTGGTAGTTAATCAACTACATGATGTGGGGTTTGTTTTACTATTTTGCTCCTCTTTTAAAAAAAAAATCCAGCTAAAAATGCATGGCTAGAAAAAGAGAGTTTCTGATTTTTAATATTTTTTTTTCAGTTTTTATTTTTCCTAATGAAATTTTGCAGGAGCCAAAATGTAGAGCTTTTTTTTTGCCCTAGCTTTGGTTCCTAGACTAGTCCTCCTTTCCTCAGGCATTCTTAATGTAGACCTCAAGTTTCACTCATAAATTAAAACATTTAATAAGATAACATGGAAAACACTAACTCTTTGATTTTGTTTGTGGCAGTACTGTTCTCATGGATGTTAAGGCTTGAGTAGATCATTGCAGTCATCCAGGCTGATGACATGCTGGAACAAACACAATCATTTGTGGCTGAGCTGTTTTCTTGGAAAGGCGGATTTTTAAATTCCTCTGTAAATCTGCTAAATATTATCAACCAGGGCTTACTTTCTTCTGGTATTACTGCAGAGTGAATTCAGGGGGCAGTGGTGGCCAGTAATCTTGATTTCTTTTCTAAACATCTGTCACTGCTGATTTCAGAATTATCCTGCTGGTTTTTCCAGCTTACAGGTTTTTTCAGCAATGGTAACTCTTTTGACTTGAATTTCTGACCTAGTGAAGACCTTCAGTGCCACATTAGCCAGCTGGTCGTTATGTCATCAGGAGGCAGCTTTCCTCCTTTGAGTGAGAAATCTAATGTGAAAAAAGATGGGGAATTGTATGGGTTTTTTACTTAACGTATTCAGAGCATCATGTAGAGCAGGGGTGGCACACGTCCCTTTGTAGGACTGGGAAGCCATCAGTGTGTGTTTTTATTAAAGTCAGAAGCTTGGCTACCCCTGCCTTACTAGTGCAATCCTTGTCACGTAGCAGTGTAAGGTAAGGGGTTGGACTGTGCTCCATAATCATAGAATCACAGACTGGTTTGGATTGGAAGGGACCTTAAAGCTCATCCAGTCCCAACCCCCCTGTCAGCAGCAGGGACACCTTCCACTAGACCAGGTTGCTCAAAGCCTCATCCAGCCTGGCCTTCAACACTTCCAGGGAGGGGGCATCCACAGCTTCCTTGGGCAACCTGTTCAAGTGTCTGACCACCCTCACAGTGAAGAACTTCTTCCTAATATCTCATCTAAACCTCCCCTCTTTCAGCTTAAAGCCATTTCCCCTTGTTTTGTCATTAACTGCCCTTATGAAAAGTCCTTCCCCAGCTTTCTTGTAGCCCCTTCAGGTATTGGAAGGTGCTATAATGCTTCCACAAAGAAACTTGTGTAAAGCTTGTACGGTAGTAAATTTGCTCTGGATTTCCTTCTTGCAGCAGAGGTGCTGATCACAACCTACTGAAGGTGGGAGAAGATTTCAGCTAAAGGAAATTTGCACAATTAAACGAATGGTCTGATGACACCGAGCAACATTTAAAGTAAATCAACGTTACTTGTGTGAACAGCAGTTTAATTAAGATAATCACCAATGCAAATCATTGTTTATACTGTAACTCCAACAGAAAATCCATTTTAAAAGGCTTCACAAACTTCGGCTTTTTTGTGCCTAATTTTGAATCGTTATAGTAGTAAAATGTTTTAGCTTCAGTGTTTGTTTAATTATTAGCAATTTATTCTTTTAAAAATGGCATTAGAATTGAGGAGCAAAAAGTAGTCTGTCTTGTGTGCAAATATCATCTATTCTCCACTGGATGTTAGGTGTAAACTGTTTAACTGGTGGTGTAATTGCAAGCTGTGGGTATCATTTGGAGCGGGTCTGCTCTGAATGTCTTAGGAAGATCATTTATATCATCTCATCAATGCTAATGACCTGCTTCCCTGTCCTGTAAAAAATATTTGTGCCCTGGTTTATTAATGCTAATTAATCCAGA
The DNA here is from genome assembly GCF_000700745.2 of Antrostomus carolinensis. NCBI lineage: Eukaryota > Metazoa > Chordata > Aves > Caprimulgiformes > Caprimulgidae > Antrostomus > Antrostomus carolinensis. The sequence goes on from NW_010286556.1 coordinate 23,263, forward strand.
GATAATAAGAGACTTCTTTGTGTTTTTGTTGCTGTTTATTCTGTGTCCCAGTATGATCTCTTGCATTTACATGCCTAGTTTCTTACATATTTCAAGCATTTTATTCTTTTGACAAAGAAAGCATAGTGTTATGACATGTTTGTCATTAGAAATATGAGTTGCTCATGGAATAAAATCTACTTTTTACTTGCTGGAGATGATGGAGGTGCAGCCCTCTAAGTAATACAATGACTTTTATTCAGAACCGAAATAGCCATTGACAGAAGAAAGAATTGAAACACTTTGGAAATGAAATGTAATTTAATCTATGGCTGTTATAAAAACAATCAATTCATTGTGCCCACAAAAATGAGTGGTTTTGTTTTATTACCTCTTATGGTATTGCTGTTTCGTTGCTAGTTTATCTTTTCTGGAGTGCTATTCTCTGTACATACCACATCAGTGTTTTGCTATTTGAATTCAGCCTTGAAATTTATTTATGATGTGCTGATTTATTTTTTTTTTTCTTTTTAAAAGATGTCAGGTACGATTCTCTTCTCTGGGTTCTGTGGCTCTAGCAGATGTCAAATATGATTAACTAATTTTCTGAGCAGGAGGAACTCCAATGTGGTCTCTCTCAAATTTTTGCAAGATCAGCATGTAAATACTGGCTAATGTCACTCTGTAAATGTTAATGTATGTCAGTTTGACTTTTTTTCTCTAAGTGTTATGTAGTTAGGAAGAAATTCTAATCCAGGTCTTGTAGAACTTACTACACAGAAGATCTTCCTCTTTTCTTGCACAAAACAAGACAGTTCGTTTTTATACTGTGTGGATTACACATCATTCTCACTTTGAAAGATTTTTTTTCTCTGATATAGGACAAAATTAATAGTTTCTAGGAGGAGAATATGTGACCTGTATTAAATGAATGTCCAGAAATTAATTCATGTTTTCTGCATGTGCTGTCTGCCTTAAATGTAACTTTAGGTTAAAGTGGCAGCTTCTTCAGGAGGTGTCTCCTGCCGTGCTAGTGACCGACGTGTCTAACCTTGTCCACTCAACTGCAAGAGGAATGTGGGTCTTTACTTAAACAGGCCTTTCAGTAATGTTTCTCTTTTGTATGTTTCAGAGACATTTTCCAAATCCTAATGCTATTTTTAATTTCTTGATATTGAGGAGCAATTTTATACTTCCTTAGAGAAGAGAAAAAAGTCGGGAAATCACCTGTATGGCTGTATTCCATTTATTTTCCAGATATTTTTTACTCAGTTTCATAACCTCCCCTGAGGTTTGTGTCATGTCTAATGGAAATATGAAAATACATGGTGCAAAGATGTCTTGAGAGTTTGATTATGCTAGATTTTGATGATGATAAAGTAATTCTTGCCATTGATTACTGTGTTTATCTCACTATCCATATTCTAAGGTTACGATTGTGTGACAGGGGTGGTTTAAGAGGGTCAGAATCTCAGTGTATAAACACATGGAGAGACTGAATGGGAGAATACTGGTGTTGCAGCTATCCCTGAGCAGAAAATAATGACTGTTCTTCAGTCTTGTTGTAATGTATCTTAGTTTCCACTTCTGTGAGTAACTGTATTATGTTTCCCGGGGATTCATTACTCAGGGTTATCAGTGCCTTACGCATTATATGGGGTGAGTTTAGTGCTTATAAAAATAAGCATGTAATAAACCTAGCTATGCTAGTATCAGTATTTTGTTTTCCATTTGCTAATTGACTTTATGAGCTGACTGCTAGAGCTTTAGCTTGATTCCAGTATCCTTTTGCTATCACTTGGAAGTCTGGTCAGGTTTTTCAGCTATTCAAATGCTTCTCAAGCACTGCCTCTTCATTCCGAGCCTTATTTCTGCCTGGGAGTGTATAAACTCGTATGTGTGGCTTTCTTGAGATTGATCTCCCTACTCTGGTTCATTCTGGAGGCTGACACAATTTTTTTCTCCATCAGTCAAAATGACCCAGTATTCATATTCAGGATCATTCTACCAAAGCCCTTTGGAAGTTCATTGAATTAGACCCTTTCTCTTTCCTAGAGGGCTTTTTGGTTTATTCCTTCATCAGGCAATCTGCCAACTTCAGTATCAATTCTTGTCTGTTACATTAGCCCATGTGGCTTTTGATGAGTTAGAAGTGTGAGGGAGACTTTTAAATGTGATGTTTGTCAATGTTACTTCAGTTCAGATTAGTGAAATGTTAACTTTGGGGTTTTTTTGTAGTTGAGGAGTTTTTATTTCTACTGCTATGTCTCATCCTGCTCAGGAAGAACTAGCCTCAACTACTTTGTTCAGTTTTGTGACGCATTTGTTAGAGGTGCTTTGATCTTTGTTCTTGCTTTTCCAATCATTTATCTGCTTCAGCATTTGTTAGAGGTGCTTTGATCTTTGCCCTCTGTTCTTGCTTTTCCAATCATTTATCTGCTTCATCCTTAGGAGATTTTAGCCTTTCTCCTGTTGATTAGGACAGGCCCTGATGGAAATTCTACGAACTACAATGTGAGACATCCCTCCGTGAAGGGAAGGGAAGGATCTGGTGGTGCTTGACTCACAGAATAGTTCTACGTTGGTTTTAAGAACCACTTTTAGGAAAGCACCACAAGAGTGTTTGTTACAACAACAGAAAAGACAATACCAAGTGCAGAACAGTGGCAAATACTTAGCAGTCCTAACATAGAAAAGAAAATAAAATCTGCTGATAGAAAGAAGGCCAGGTCTTTGAGTTTATAAGTGGCTGTATTTCACACGTCATCTGAAATGTTTTAATTGACTAAAAATGCGTAAATACACGAGCAATAATAATGTTTCTTCAAAAATAGCTAAAACCACATCCCTAGCATAGGTACAATAGGAATTGAGTTATTCACTTTGATGTTTTTCTCTATCAAACCATTACAGGAAAAGTTGGTTTTGTGAAAATAACTCTGGACTAGGACATAAAAGGTGCAATTTCCGTTCCTGATTCAGCCAGTTTATGCAGTGACCTTTAGACAAAGCATTTTCCTTCTGCTACCGTTTTCATTCTGTGAAAAGAGGATGATGCCTTGCTTCTCCCATGCGTCGCCAGTCTTCCTAAATGAATAGTGCTCAGGATATGTTATTATGCTTAGTAGTACAAGAGGTCAGTTTATGTTTTGTTGTTATATAAAATATCTTGCAGAAAAGCTTCAGTTTTTTTCTTTGGAAGACTCTAGCTCCAATTCTGTACTCTTCAGTGAATATCCCTGGTGTTTACTAAGGTTTGCAAAGCATTCTTCACATCTTACCAACCTGATTGTCATTACTTTTCCCCATACAGAGTGCTTAGAGTCCTTGCATTTTCTATACAATATCATAACTCAGTGCATGGTGTGCTATTTGAATATTCAGGATATTAGGATTTAAAAAAGGGTATTTTTCAATGTCATTCTCTGGTGTTATTTTCATCTTTATTCTCATTTTTCCAGTCCTTTGCTAAGAAAATAGAGAACTTAGGGAATATAATTGGAATGCACACAAACACAGCGCTAAATAACCCCAAGCTTGATTAATTTATTATTATTCCCATTTTAACTTTTACCACTGCAAAAAGTGCTGATATTCATAGTCTAGTTTTGCAAGTTGGTCTGTGTTGGCTCACATATTGTATTCTAAGCACTAACATCTTGAATATAAAGACACTATTTTATAAACTGCCACGTAAAGAGTGAATTCAGTCTTATTTTGAATCTCTTGCAATGACCCCATATTGAGGGACAGCTGGAAGTGCTTAGAATGTCCTGAGCAAGCAAGCTGATGACAGGCCCAGTTAATTTAAAAATTTTAATGGGCAAGAATTGATATGGATTGCAGAATTTTTAAAGGTTTCATTTTCACCACTGTGAAATTAATTGGTCCAAAACCATAGTAGGCTTTTGCAGTAATTGGTGTGCTGCAGTGCCCCTAGCTCCGGTGTGAACAGAAGTCTGGTTTTATGTTATCAAATTGTGAATGGAGACCAGTTTGCCCAATTAGACTCGAATCACAATGTTTTGAGATGCAGCTAATGTAATTACATTTTTATTGACATCTCTTTTCTTTCCTTTTGCTCTCTAAAATTTCTAGTGAGCAATAGAGGAAGGATTGATAATAAACTGAGCAATGTGACCTGTCAAAAGCATTTCCATAAAATCTGAACTTTCCAAACATTTTAATATATTAAAACATGCTGGAGCAATTACGTCTTTTAGAGGTTCACACTGTATTGCATTTCAAGTTGATCATTAAGAAGTCTTTCTGCTTTCTTTTCTCTTCCCGATGATTTTTAAATGAAAAGAAAACCTTTGTGATAAAATACAGAGACAAGGAAGGATTTATCAGAATATGTCACTTTCCTCCCGTCTTTGTAGTGCAGCCACGAAAGTTGCTGTAATCTTCAAGGTTTGCCGGAGAAGAAGAGAGGTCAGGAATCAAGTGGGGTGGCTGCTTCGTCTCCTTCCAGATGGCATAAAAATGAATGTGGAGGCCGTGGGTCTAAGTACATCTTTGAATTCAGTTATTTGATTAGAGGTTATAAACGAGTCTCAATGGTAATAGAACCTGGCTAAAGGCACGGTGTGTTTTGCATCCCTCATAACCAGCAGTAGTGACTGGGGCAAGAGGAGTCCCGTTGACTTCGCTGAGCCGTAGTAAAAAGCCCGATTGCGAGGCTCCGCCGTGCTCAGTGCTGTTCAAGCCTCCTTCCATAACTGACAGCACACATGTTGGAGCTCCTTTGGTGTGTGCTTCTGCTTTGAATTCTAACAAAGTAAGCTTCTTTTGTGGCGTTTTGGTTGTGGTGTCATTGTTGTTTTAAACCTAAACTCAGCAATACTTCAGAGCATCTCTGGGAGCTTTGTTGCATGCAGGTGTTTGCTGGATCCAGCCGTTGCTGATGGCAAACTTCAGCTGAAACCACTGGAAATTCAGATGAAGCATGGTCAGAAATTTGCTCAGGTGACATTGGATAGGGTATAAAACAAATAGCAACTTTGACCTTATTCCTCGAGTACTTCAGGGCATACTTAGTGTTTTGTGGAGTTAGCCTGTACCTTTGAGAGAGTGGAATTACTGTAGTTGTTAAGGCCATTCACCTTTTCCTTTTACCCCAGAGGTAAACTGGCTTGCAAAAATAATACAGTAGAGAGGTCCTTAATGTTCTTGGATGTTATTTCCACCATTCAGGGCTTCTCACATGTAGCCTTCAAGGCTGACATCTCTTCAGCCTGAAAAGGGTTAGTGTTTTTGTGTTGAACGAGGGCTTAATCTCCAACTCATTTTCAGTACTTGGCTCAAGTTGTTTTGGGCTTCTCTGCCTCAGTGATCAAGGCATCCAGCCAGCTCTGAAAGTGTAATACATTTTGTCAAAGAATGTTAATCTGAACTAACTCTTAAGTTGAAAAACTGTCCTGTAGTAAAAGCTAAACAAATGTATTTGTGCCTAGTGAAGCCAATGAAGAGAGGACCAGGGCTGAGGAGAACATGGCTTAGCACGCTGTCTAACTGGAAAACAGGCTGTTCAGCCGCACTCCGCATAAGGAAGTAACTTTCTGCTTGTAAAGTTGATTTAACTGAAATCTGATTTGGTCCTCGTATAGGGAA
>NW_010286556.1:28873-48367 GCF_000700745.2 Antrostomus carolinensis
ACTCGACAAACGCCATCTCCTCTCGTCCTCTGCTAGAGTGCGTTAATCGCAGCCTGTCTAGTACAAAGAAGAGGAGAAAAATGAGCAGTTGTTTCCTTTGTTAAGGAAATTGCTTAATTTTCCAAAATATATTTTTAAGAAATAGTACTGCATCTTCTTTCTTTGGATTTGCTATAATTTCCTCTTTAGTTTGCAGTACAAAAAAGCTGTTGTGGTTTGAAGGACACTCTTTTTCTCTCTGTGTTAAAGTACGGGGCAGATGCAGCATCTGCGTCCCTTGTCTGTCCAAGTGAGTTCACTGAATTTCCACATTCATACAGGGAAGGTGATTAGTAGTTAGGCTTGAGTGCAAATGGTTTTTTTCCTGACACTTCAGTATGCTAATCATTTGAGCTGAGTTTCTGCCATCAGCAAAATAATCTTCACCTCTCCTTACCCTGTAGCTTGCTAACATAATCTAGTTTTTGGGGCGTATCCCTGGCTTTAGTATATGGCTCAATTCCCATTATTAACCTGCAGTTAAACACTTCTTGAACGAACTTTGATTTTCAGAATGCTAGCTCAATTGCCTTGTCTAAAAGTAAGGATATATGTTTATTTAATTTGACATTTTTTCCCTTTTACCTTCTTGAATGTCTGTTTGTGCTGCACAGAAGCAACTCTGGCTTTGAATTGATTTTTCCAGTTGGTCTATAATGTAAACTTCAGTAACTTCTAATTTTCTCTAATCTTTCTGATACTAAATTGCTTCCCACCAGATAGTTTTCATAAAATAATTGTGCAAGTATTTACTATAGTGTATATTTGTGTGTATATGTCTGCATATACAGCATGCCTATGTGTATATTTGTATACAATATAAAAATGTCTCATTTCTTACCTGTTTCCTTGCCATCTTTACAATCTGTAAAGATCTGCACCTAAAACTACAACTAACGGTGGAAGTTTTGATTGCGTGAAATCTCTGGGGTGAGCCTTGAATACTTTGTCTTGGTTTCCAGTTATATCTTTTAAGTTCTTCATGTGGCTGCTGAGTTGCAGTATGTACTTTATGTTCTCTCAGGAATGGCACAACCCATGAACAAATTGATTTAAAAAAATAAGATTTCATGCAGCCTAGAAGATGTTATAACAAATCGATCAGCCAAGGGCATACGAAGGTACATCACTTTACTAATAAAAGAAACAAATCATTTCTGTGGAGTAGGGCTCCTGGGCCACATAAAAGTGTTTTATTAAAGGAGCAGTAAAATGGAATAAATTAATGCACACGCATGGATTATATCCCTGAATACCAGTGGAAAGTTCTTTCATGCAAATGCCTTCTAGGAATTATTTATTCACCATGTATTGAGCTGTTCAGGCTTAGGAATGGGAAAACTCATAGCAAATAGTTTCCAGTCTTGGTGCAGTTGTGAATTATAGAGCAGATTTAATGATCTAATTACCCCATGTTATTATAAGAAATAACACCATTTATGTATTTTCATTCGACGCAAATCATTATTTCACTGAAGTGTAACACAGAAGCCCCAGTTTGGTACTGTTAGTTTGAACACAGTGCCCTCCATTCTTTTTCTGTGACGAGCTGAAGCAACTGATAATACTTTTCATTGACTGCAAGGGGTGTCTCAGCCAGCAGGTTTCACTGACTCAGATGCATGGTCTGAAAAAAGCCAGCTCAATTTTAACATTAATAAGAATTAGGAAACAGCATTTTCTGAATGTTTGTTAGATCTTTCTAAATATTAAAAATAAGACAATATTTTTGAATGAGGTTGTATTATTTTCAGTGTGTTAAAATAACATAGATACACATGACAGCTGGAAATACCAATTTATTTATTTGTTTGTTTGTTTGTTTTCTTTCCTTCTATAGGAATAGTATGATTTGTTGGGACAAAGTTGAAAATGATATCTTTTCCTGGCAAGATGTTTATTTTTCAAGACCTTTTTTTCCTGTTGTAACTATAGGGTAAATGCAGGCATTTATTTTGCTAGCATTTGGTCTTAAATGGATATGGCATGAGAAGTGAATGAAAAATGGAGATTATTTCTCTGGGGGTTTTTTTTTGCAGGAGCTTTATTATTCTCATCAGCTTCAGGCTATCAGAAAGTTACGTGTACTCAGACACTGCACATAATGAGTATGAATATTAGATCATAACCGTATCTGAGAACTGTTTGCTTGTTGCCCTGTTTATACTCATATAATAATGGCAAGGGAGTGCGAAGCAGGTTTTTAAGGGACTGCAAAATGAAGTGCTTGGAATTTTGACTTGAGTTAAGCACAGGCATTGAGCAGAAAAATAACATTTTCCCTCTTACAGATATCCTTCAGGTGTCAGTTCTGCAGGATCCTGGTTTTATTACATCAATCACAAGCAGCTTAAGGCTTCCAAAAACATAGTCACAGACAGATGTTGAGCCTGTCTGGGGATTAGAAATATCCTCTTCCATTAAGTATAAATTAACTTAATCACCAGGTATGAAAGATAAGCAGCATAAACATCATTCCCTGAAGCTTTCATTAAAATTAAAATTCTATTTAAAACTAGGCTCGTATTTTCTCTGACTTGATCCCCCTTCAAAGAGATTATATCTGCTGTAAATTTTTACAGTGACAGAGTGACAGAAATTAATGTATTGGGGGCAGTGATGTTCTCCATAATTTAAGTTCTGTTGCTAGTCGTCTTGCAGCAGGAGAGATGATTGGCTTATTTTTAAGTAATAATTGGTCTCTAGTTTCTGGAAAAAAACAGAAAGCAACAAAACTGCCTAGCACCCAGTTGCCACAAAATGAAAGCATGAAGGCACATGACTTAACGGCAGCGTAATCATCAGTAGTGTTATTTTGTGTAAGTAGAATTCACCAGTTTAATAGGAGGATTACTGCTGATAAAATGCAATTGTGCTGCTGCTTCCTACTCCATTGGATGACAGGGTAAAGCTCCTTTTCTACCCTGGCATAATCATGACTGCTTTCTAAGAATAATTTCCACATGGGAAGAAATACCATGGGGTTTAAGGTTTTTTTCTATTCTCCTGAAAGACACTTGGTGGTCTAATTTAATGTTGGTTTCAATATATCATCAGGCTTTACAACTGGGTTGCCTTTGCAGTATCCTCTATTACTATTTTTAAGGCACACTTTTCTAAAGAAACAAAAGAAACTGGAGAAATAATGAGGCACATAAGTACCTTAAAAGCAAAGAGTGAACACAAATAAATCAGCTAGGAATAATAAAAGCTACTGCCACAAAAAAATAAAATATTGGGGACCATAGGTAATGATCTTTGTTCTATAATAATTTTTTTTACTACAGCAGAACAAAGTCTTTTGATGCAGGTTTTGCGTTGCTTATCCGTTAATTCATTTTAGTAATGCCATATTTTCTGCAGCACTCAAACAGATGACAGGTAATAGCATAAGCATTCACTGCTTCTGTTACATTAAAAGTAATAAATGTGTAGCTAATGCAGACTGATATCGCCATTATTCTTAAAAAGAGAAAGTTGGAAATAAAGAATCTCAATTAATAATTAGGAAATTACTATTTTTTTTTCAGTACATTGCACCTGAGACTCCTCAAATGCATTTTTTCATTTTGATGATTTAAACTATGTATTAGGGAGTGTGACAACAGAGCTCAAGTGCAACTATTACATCCAGTTGGGTGTTTATTCCAGGTGTGCAGAGTGTGCTTTGTATCCCTGAAGGATGTCTCTTCTCTCTCTGGTGTGCTGCTGGACTGATTCCTGTCATCACCTACTAAGGCAGGAGTTTAACAAAACTAGATTTTAATCCCAGTATCATTGGTGTTGGGTATCAGGTTTGAAATGATTTATTGGATTGAGCTTTAGTTTCAAATATAGAGGAATTAACTTGGCCTTTCTGACTTCTGATTTGTGTAATAGGCTTGTTGAAAGCCTGAACACTTCTTTTCATACGTGTTTCTTTTAAAAACACGCTAAAATTAAGGCCTTTCTGATCTGGAAGATACTAAGATCAGCAGTACCTAAATTGTCTAGGAGAATGATTTTTTCAAAGTGTAGTGGAACAAATCTTCACTCACTAATCAGGGCAAATCCACTCCATACTATGGAGACTTCTTCAAATAACTGAGTGACTCGACTTCTGGTCTTTTTAGGTTTCTCTGAACCAGTGGTTTCTCTGGCTGGATCATCTGAAATCCTTCCACGGCTGGGCTGTCAAGGGAAGGATGTTCCCTGTGCTCTGGTATTTTATGGATGACTGCAATGGTGTTACCTGGTGCCCATATTGTGATTTTTTTATTATGGAATATTGGAAGCTATTATTTCTGTAGCATTCGCCATATAAAAGACAACAACAGCATCTTGGATGGTATCATCAAGGAGTGAACAGAAAGAAGCGTATTTGTGTGGGGTGAAAGTGGAGAGTTGAGCACAGTGTGGATCTGCACCGGCCCCGTTTCAGGAATTCCTCTGTTCGGACAGGAACGGCTCTTACAACTGCTTTGGAACGGGAGGGTGAATCTTTGAATTAGCTTGTCTTAGGTTTTGAGTTTGAAGCAGAGACTCTGGTCGTCTCTGCATATGATATGAAAATATCAGTGATGTTCTCACCCATCACGTTGTGTCCTTGGTGTGGAGCAAGTCAGGATCCATCTTGGAAACTCTCATTAACAATGCGTTAAGGCAGCAAACTTTCCAAGTCTTCTGTTTTCTTTCAAAGCTATTTAATCTTTAATGGGAAGTGTTTATTTTTATAATAAATCTACCCAATCTGAAGAGGCAGCAAACCATCCTTCTCAGAAAGGGGACTGGTGTCTGTGGAGCTTAGGGTATGGTACGTGGTAAACAAAAAGCACTCGTGGGACAGAAAATGGAACGCCTGCGACTGGCAGATGCTGTGGTTGTTGATGACAGACTGCAGGGGCTTCGATTTAACTTTTTCAAGAATCTGATAAAGTATTTTGTTTGGGTTTTTTTTTAAGCAAATGGCAAGGCTATGGAGTACATTTTAAATTTATCCTTGGATTCACCTAGAGGTGTTTGCCAACTCTCAGAAGGGAGCTTAGTGTGCTCCATGTCTTTCACCCTCCCAGAGTGAATGCAGGCCTTGAAGGTGCAGGCAAAGTCAGACATGGTCATGCTCACGAAGAGGTTAAAATCTGAGGTGACTGAACTGCTGTATTTCTCTAACTGAGAGATGGTTCTTTTTTCTTAGGTAGAGATGGAAATTCTAACTGCTTTCAGCACTTTCTGCTTCCAGGAGACAGGACAGCTGCTGCACTTTCAAAATGTATTTTGCATGATGTGAAGTTAGTTGTCTGCCAGCAGCACGGTGATTATCAGTCCTTATTTTTAATGTGATTGATTCTGTTCTTTGAAATGTGGACTCTTTACAGTGGTTGCTTTGACTGCCTCAGAGCATTCTCCAAGTGTTGAATAAACTATATGTAAGAGCAATAACGTTTCTTACATAACTTCAAAAATCTCTTACTTTGTGGGGCTTAATATTCTTAATACTTTTATCTTTGTGCAACTTTGTTATTATTTTGGAAGGGAGGAAAATGCTAGCGCTATTGACGTTTTTTACTTTGCCAGAGGGTGAAAAGGAGATGAATATTCAGTATCTTCAAATGAAACTCACAAGTGGCCGGTACAAAACAAAAGCTGCTGATTATTCACACAACACGCCGTCAAACCATGAAACTTCTCGCTATCATGTACTGTGAGCGCTGGAAGTCCCTGTGTGTTAATAAAAGTAATAGGATTAGTCCATGAAAGAAAATTCATGAATGGCTGATAATGCAGAGACACTGCTCTGGCTTTGACTTACTGCTTCCTAACCGATTTATTTCTGTGAATGAGCACACAAACATATTTCATACCTACACGCTCCACTAACAAACACGTATCTGTTTCTTGGGAGGTCCATATACTGGGATGATAAATGGGTGGATAGATAGATTTGTCATGCAAAATATTCTCTGCTTTTGACTGTGTTAACATAGCCCTTGCTTTGAGACTAGAGGCTCAGCTGAGGGAATAATTATAGCTTCAGAATCCAGAACATAATATTTTGTTTTATTAGGTAAGTAGTTGTCAGCCGATACCGAAATTGCTTCATTTATACTTCCAGCAATGCCCTAAATGTTAAATATATCAAGTGAGCATTCTTAGAAATAATAATATTGCAATTCTTACCCAATTTTACTCTGAACTTGACAGTTAAATTTTATCTACAAGTATACAAAATACTGTGAATTTTGAAGCCTTTAATTAGTAGTTGCAAATTTGTTTATCCCTTAGCAACTTGTATTTGCATAAAGATTAAGGCCGGTCAGAATGAAAGGGACAAAACATAGATGGAGGAAACATTAATAAATTAGTAATCAAGTATAAAAGATAAGTAGTCTTAGATGTGGTTACCATAAGCTTTATTAAAATTGAAATTCTTTTTTAAAGATGCAGTTAATATTTTCTCCACAGTTGATAATTTCTAAAGAGAGATCTGTCATGAGCTGCAGAATTAGAGAATTAATGTATTGAGGTCAGACATTAATATGTAAATTCAGCTTTGCTTTTATTCTGGATGGCAACAAAAGCATTACCTTATATTTGACCTTTCATTCATTTAGCCTGACTCAGCTGTGTCTGTCAAACAATTAATTTTAAGGAGCAGCTTTAAAGCGTGGGGCTCAGCTTTCTTCTCCTCCCCTTGCCTGTTGGAAATCCCGTGAGAGAGGAGCTAATGGAGGGAACCTGTGCAAGGTTCTCATTCTGGAGATTTGTTTCAGCATTTTTTGGAGGTTTTTTTACAACTTGGCCACAGACGTTTTGCAGGGTTTTTGGGGAGACTAGGGCCAAGCATGAGAACCCCGTGTGTTGTACCCAGGCTCCCAAGGTGAAGCCCTGAATGCCACAGTATATAAGATGTTTCTTGGAAGTCACTTTCTGGAGTAAGAAAGAACTCGATGGTAAATATACGTAGGAGTTTTCAGCAACACTTTGAATCTGACAGGTAGCACCGCAAAAACGTGTCCTTGTGTGTTTTCCGATTGACTGATGAGTTAAGGGTAGAAATGGAGGTGAAAATCCCCCTTCCATTTTCATTCTTGCTGGACCTTGAGCTGTATTTCTGCTTTCTGTAGCTGTACTGCCAGGTCTTTGGTTGTGTGACCCTTGGGGAGTTGTGTCATCCGGCTCGCCCTTATGGTGCGGCGATGGCAGATGGCAGCGAAACACAGAAGAAGATGTAATGGTGCATTGCAAGCGAGCGTGATTTATCTGGTGCTAGGGCAAAAAAACATGTTGTGCAACATTTCCTGGCAAAAATGTGCAGATCACAGTAAAATTCTGTTTTTATAGACACCGAGCCTGGCTGTACTATACCTGGCTAAGCAGCTTTTCTTAATTAGTTGTGTTGAGACCACACTGAGGTTGGGTGGATGCAAGTGTGTTCGATAGTTCTACAACAAATAAACTTTTCTTGAAGTGGTACCAGTGGAGAATTATACTCTGAGTATAGTCAGTGTAAATGCTTGCAGTTCAGGTGAGTGTGCAGAATAGAGAAGTCTGTATCAATTCAGTTTTATAAATATGGACAAGCTCTTGTGCAGGTTTGTTCCAGAAACTTTCACTTTAATTCTAATTAGATGACCAAACTAATTAAGCTCTAGTGCATTAGAAAAGGAAAGCTAAGAAAGTCTTGGGAGGGGGGGAAAGCAAAAGAATGAAAACAAATCATTAAACTTTCTAAAAGCAATAACCTGTAAAAGCAAATTAGGAAGTATATTCTCTTTTTTTTTTAACTTAATGGAAGTACAAGACTTGGCAATTAAGATTACAATTAAGTTTTCTTGTTCTGATTTATACATTAGGAGAGTCTATAAAATACTTAAGCTGAAAGGAATGAGACATGCAAAAAAGGTGGTTTTATTTAAAAAATACTTTTCTAATATGAAATATGGTTTTGAAGCTATTTCAATAAAAGTCTGAAATGGGAAGCTGGTTTTGAGTATTTATCCATGACCTCAAAGGCAGCTGTAGGCTTTTCTCCATAGAAAGGAGGGGAAGAAGGAAATTCTAGGTGGTAGTTTAGAGTCTCTGCTTTGTTATATTCAATGATATTTTTTTCTTTGACCATAATACAGGTTTTTTTCCACATACACAATTTTCTATGACCCCAATACAAATCAAACATAGTCTTGTTTAGTAATTTGACTGTGTCCATTCCCTCTCAATGAGGGAGACAGAGTCTTCTGTGGTTCCCAGCAGTGATGTGTCCAGAGTATGTGTTTACCATTATGGTTTGGGTGTTCTCCTCATGACCATTTCACATTTCTTTTGAGAATGGGGGTTGAAAAATGAAAGACTGTAAACTACTGTACTTCTCAGAAGTTCCAGGGACTGTTACTTCAGCAGGACGGATTTACGAAGGAAGTATGGATTTGCGGATGAAGACTAGGCTGAGAGACATTGTTCCACAAGTCAGACCTTGGTCTCAGCAGGGTAGAGTGGATGGCCAACGCGCCAGCCTCCCGCCCATGCCTGGCAGCACAGGCACCCAAGAGTTCTGGGGCTGCTCATTATCTTTTTAACTCCTATGACATGATTTCTGCCTTAGGGAACCTTGGTATTTGTTCTTGTTTTTTCATTACTGTAAAGATCTCATAAAATGATGTTTTATAATTAATAAAAACACCCTCAGAATATTTCATGTTCTCAGAATGAGGTTAATGTCAGATGCAATTATTTCATGTGCTACAGGTGTCAGGCTGTGGAGCATGTGTCAGAAGCAAACGAAGAGCTGCTGGAGGCAGGACCGGCAGACAGAGCGCAGTGTGACACCCCCCAAAGTCCGGAGGCCGAGCTCCCCTCCCTGTGTCTCAAGCAAGTGTTTCCCAAGTACGCCAAGCAGTTTAACTACCTGCGACTTGTGGACAGAGTGGCTGCACTGTTTATCCGATTTCTTGGTGTAAAAGGGACAACAAAGTTGGGGCCAACAGGTTTCCGAACGTTTATAAGGTGAGTAAGGTGAATTTCTGCAGGAATTGCTTAAAGCGTAGTCAAGAAGTCAGAAATCCCAATCCTGTGGGGTGGCACTGCTGTCCCTGGGCTTCTCTGAAGTTCTGTTGAATAAAAGCAGTGGTGCCCTTTTAGCTCGTGGGTTTAGCAATGCCTTCTAAAGAAACTTTTCCTGTAAGTTCCATTGAACCATTGCGTATTTTTTTAATAAAATAAACGCATTTTTATCATTCCAAGCTCCCAAAGCAGCTGACCTACAAAGCCATGTCTAGTAGGAACCTGGGTCTTTATTCTACAGCAGATCAGTGATACTTCGGGAGACTCTATCTGCAGTCTTAGTCATGTCATGTTCCTAGTAAATCCTAGGAATACTATTGTGAGAAAGTGACAAGTGAAACTGGGTCACTGGAGATCTGGTTCTGCTGGCTGTGGGGGCACAGCCGCCTGCCCCAGGCCACAGGAAGGGATTTCCAAATGCCAGTAGCTGATGCATTGTGCACTGAGGATTTGCATTGTGAAATTGTAACTTGCAATGGCAAGGAACTCAATTTATTTTTTCACATACTTTTTATTTGTGAGGTTTTTTCCCGTCGTTTTTGATGGATGTATCTGTTCTAGTCATGGTACAAATATCTCATTGTCTGTCTTTCATTGACAGTGACAAAAGAAATAAGCAGCAGCAGCAGATGTACTCTTAAAACACAGATCCTGTTTCTATGCAGATGCATTTAGCATTCAGGAATGAATATAAACAATTTGATTTGTACAAATTACGATATACAGAAAATGACTGAAGGCATCTGCTCTATCCACAGACCAGTACAGGATTGTTTCCAGTTCTGTATTTTCTATTGTTTAGTCCAGCCTTAATTTGGCACTTGTTAGAGGAGCACAGAATGAATGCCAACATTTTCTTTTAAGAATATGAAAATTAATTGCCATATCTCAATGAAATAGTGTTTGCAGTTTCCTTAGGCATGTTCAATTCAACTTTTTAATATTAGCAAATATTTTGTTTATGTTTTCCCAGAGGATCTATACCAACTACATGGCCCTTTTCTGAAATGCTGTCATTACTAGTCATGTCAGAAATAAGGTCATGTTTCTAGGATGTGTGCTGTGTCACTTTTCAGGAATAAAATGGTACACGAGTGTGACCGTGTCTGTGTGTGTGCAGAGACAATCCACTCAAAGCTTAGCTAATCAGAATCTCTTCCTCTTCAATAATTTCTTCATTCTGAAAAAATAACTAAAAGGGGAACACTGAGCATGGCTTTAGTCTTTGCTTTGATGCTGCCTAAGATTTTTTTTTTGGACTATCTAGGCCAGACCTGAACTCTGTTTTAAGGGAGCTCTGCTTAGGCAACTAAAGAGTAAGGCTCTTTTAAATTATCCAGGTTTGGAGGTTTTTTGGTTTTGCTCCCCACCCCCCTCTTTTCTTTTCTGGATAGAAATTTTGGCCAGCTCTTTGGCATGTGCACTAGTTCCCACCAGGCTGCCAGACATCTGGAAATCCTGGACAGATGGTTAGTTCTCATATATTGATCAACACTACACTGCAGGCTCAGACGACAGGAGTGTCAGATCTTCTGTACATGCTTCTCACCAAACACCCGAGATGCATCCAGAGATGCTGTTGCTTTCCATGCGGTGTTCAGTACCACACCGGGTAAATCTGTTCCGTGTTCAGGCATGAGCAAGTAATTCTGTGCCTGAAAGCTTTCCTCCAACCCTTTCCAACAGGATCAGTCAGTCAAATAAAAGAGTATTTTGCTGTGCAAACTCTGCCTCATGTAGATAGTCTGTGCAGATTTGTGTTGGGTTTCACAACGTACCAATTAATTCCATTCTGTTACGGCCTCAGTACTGGCAAAGCTTGGGAGAAAGCAGTGTATAATGTTCATGTCAAATTTTAATTGAAATATTTAGGGTTTTCTCATCCCCCCTTTGTTGCAAAACCAAAATAAACCAGTTAATCTGTAATCTGACCTGCTGCCTTTGTGGCTAGAGATTGACATGAGATTGCACCTGCAAACTGGATTTGGGTGCATGCCTCTAAGTGGAGCACTCCTACTGCCCAGAGCCACCTCTGGCAGAGGTGGTCCCTGCATGATCCAAACAGGCAGCAGGACAAGGTACATACAAGAGATGTTTTGGAGGTGAAAATACCATTTCAGATACGTACACTCAACGAGCACTGGTTTGTTTGCTGTCTGCTGTATGTGTTTTATTAGACTAAGCATGTTGCAGTGGGTGTGTACACGGTGTAAACAGTGTAAACTGTTCTCCTGATGTTCTCTCACTTGCCCTTGAAGAATTTTTCCTAACTTGGAAGTTTAAACATAATCAGAATTTCTTTTTTATTT
Source organism: Antrostomus carolinensis (assembly GCF_000700745.2). Classification (NCBI taxonomy): domain Eukaryota; kingdom Metazoa; phylum Chordata; class Aves; order Caprimulgiformes; family Caprimulgidae; genus Antrostomus; species Antrostomus carolinensis. The sequence goes on from NW_010286556.1 coordinate 40,258, forward strand.
CATCTGTTTTTAACAGAAACTGCAAACTGAGTAACAGCAATTTTTCAATGGCTTCTGTAGATATCTTGTACATTGATATCACAAGAAGGTGGAACAACATGGGAATCGACCACAAAGAATCAGGTAACACTACTTTGTATTTGAACACTACGGAAGTTTGGGTTGGGGTTTTTTTTGCAATTTTGGTAGCTCAAGCACACCTCAAACATTCAATTTAAAAAAATGAGAACAAAGCGTGTACATCTGAGGCACGTACATGTACAACAAATTCTTCTGTTTAGTTCTGTGGCAGTTTCCCTTTATCTACAGAGTAGATCCCTCCGTTTTCAGTTTATTTATTGGAACAAGTCTTCTGCAAGCCCCTTCTTACACTTGCAACTTTGCGTTTGTAAAACTTTTGCTGTTTGTGGAGAAGCATTTAAAACCATTCCCGGTGGATCCTTCAGCTTGATTCCAGTGTAAGAAGGTACGTCCATATCAGAGTAGTTTACATGGTTAGCAAAACCCAACCAAACCAAAAGCTATGCAGGAGCTGGAAATAAATATGCTTAACTTCTCTTTGTGATTTGTGTTCCCCAAAAAGGTTACTTTGGGGTCAAACAAAAATACCTGTATTATTTTTCCTTTCCCAGAGAGGCCCCCCCTCCCTGCCTGACAGTACACTGCCTTTTTTTCATTTTCATTGTCTTTGTGGTGGGTGAGGGAAAGACAATAGTTTCTGCACAAACTTGCACAGTGCTCAGCTATTAAATAGGCTTTTATTACGGACCAGTAGTGGTGCCTTTTTGCTACGAGCACCCCTTGCTGTAATTGTTTGTTCATTCCAGAGCTAGGTCAAACAGCCAGCCCAGCCTTCAGCAGTGAATTACCTCCCCATCTGCTTGGATCACATTTTTAGATCTGAGACAGTAATCTATGAAATAGCAGAGTTCAGGGATTATTTTCTTGTTATTTTAATGGCCTAAATACATCGTTTAATATATAACTTAATTTCTAAAATTGCTCATACATTACTATATGAAATTGAGTCCATAAATTTGGCAACTTTTCCATAGCTTTTGTAAAATGTTGAGTAATTTCAATTGTTCTAATATTCCCATCTCAACAACAAAACACTGTTCCTGATGACATTTTTTGAGCCATTTATAGCAGGCAAGCAGCAGCTGGAGCATTCAAGGAAGGTTTTATGCCACTGCTCTTTGTGGCCTTTTTTTGTTTAAATCAGTGTGGGATAAAGAAATCCACCTCGATGCTGCTGGTGTAAACTAGCATGCTGGTCACAGAGCTGCAAGCTGGCATCTTCCCAGACATTGATTCAAAATATATTTTCATATAAGAAGCTGAACATGGACATCACTGTGTATTTTTTAAAAAAATGCTAAACTTGCAGAAGAACCAAAAGCCTCCAAGTTGAGACTGACTTTTGTATTTGTTAACCCACCCTGCCAAAATACATCTGTAGTTTTCTCCTGCATAAACATCAAGAATCAGCAATACACATAATAACTTGTGAGAGTGCTCTCAGGTATGACAGCAGTAACATTATTTATATATAACCTTCTTTTGAATGTGCTTCTGAAATGTTAATGAAGCTTCTATTTGTATGAAATGGATAAGTATTATTTTGTCTTTCTTGAATGTAGGTATCCTATAATATCCTATTGAGTCTGTGTATATGAAGTCAGATAAGATAAGGCAAAAGGAGAATAAATAAAATAGACATGGCTGACAGAAAGAATAAATCCAGAGCTAAGATTGGGAGGGAGAAAATGAAGGTATAGTGCAGAGGAGATAGTGTGGTTTATTATGTGTGAACTCCTCTACTGCTTTAGGTAGGTTAGGGTCACCTTAGTTTCACAAGTATGTAAGATTTGAATATTTGCATTTAGCATTTCAGTGTGGGTATAGGTAAGCTCTTTGTGTGGTTAGCTGATAGAATTTCACTAGCAAAAGTAATAGAAATGCATGTGAATTTTCAGGCTTTCAGAAATTGAGATTTGTTGACAGTCTCAACGAACCGAATTGTTTTCTAGGTGTTAAAACACAAAATACCCAACCATTTCTGTTGGCTCTGGATTTGGCTCACCTCCAGCTGTAACCAATACAGTAACTTCAAACTTTTTTCATTAAATGCTTCACATGAGTGTCACTTATGAGGGAGAGAGAGAGTGTGTGTGCTACCAAAGGTGCTTTCCCTGCCTGTGGCTCACCGTGACTGATAAAATAATTTACTGAGCTGGCAGCTGCTGCTTTCAGATAACTCAACAATTCCTTTGCAAGCTATTCTACAGCCAAGATCGTCAGCGATCCCAGCTGCAGCCTTAGTTGAGAGAAATTATACTTCAGAATGTAATTGTAATATTTTGAAAAGGTGCCTTTCCTGCAGCATCAATAAGCCAACATTAAGTTTAAAAGCCCAAACCTTTCAATATCTCATCCTAAAATAATCTTCTTAAGTGGATGTTCAAACTGGGAGAGCCAGTTACAGCACAAAGCAGCTATAACTGTTCCTTGTTGCTGGCATTCTGCAAAACCATTGTGGTCTGGCTTCTTAATTAAGAGTTAAAGTAGGTATTACTTCAAGGATTTACATACAATAATTAGTGTTAATATGGAGCCCTTCTTGCCATTGGCTGCGGTAATGTGTTATTAGTAAGATGTGATCAAACAACACCTGAAGACTCTGCACTGCAGCATGTGGCTTCTGCAGGGGACTTTTGTTTGTGAAGGGGAAGAGCAGAAAGTTTTATTACAGCAGAGAAATTTTTTGGCTCTCCACCACTTTCCCTTCCTACACACTTCAACTGGTTTTCTTTCAGTTGAAACAAAACTACTATTGTAGAGTTGCTGGGTACGGCTGAAAAAATGGCATCTTCGCCTTCAAAAGGGAGGCTGAGGATTCATACCTAATACAGTCTTGGCAGGAGGAAAGTAACACGTCAAATAAACTCACTTCTGTGATAAGGTGATATTGGTAATGGGGTTGTCTTTGTAGTGGTGCAGCCTGAAATGCCACACTGTTTCAATAGTTCTACATTTGAACTTTTGTTTTAGGTCTGTCTCTAAAAAGATAAGATTTGAATGACCCAATTCTGGTGCCAATATAAACTTGGTTTTCTCTCCAGGTGGATTGTTGTCCTTGAAGCTCAGTATATTACTGTGTGTCTAATTTGGTTTCAACTTAATATTTGAGGCAGCAGAAATCAAGGCTGCTATTGCATCAATTTAATTGCACAACATCTTAAAATCAGTTGTTGCTGTACCAGTTTCCCTCTGGATGCCAGGCTGCTGGTCAGGCTGATGTCTGTAAAACCAGAAACAGCCTCAAGTGATAGACTGTCACCCGTCTATAACCCGGCCTGGGCATGCCCTGTACTGAAACACTAAATGAGCTTCATACAAACGTGTGTTTCATACAAATAAAACCTTGTCTTTTGGTCTTTGAAAGACAGACAATTAATTTTCTTACTGAGCATTCTAGATGGCTGCTGTTTAAATTAAAAGATGTTAACTAGCATGATTGTATGTGTCCACACCCAGCACATACACATTTGGCCCTGCTGCCAGAAGAATCAGGAGATACTACAATATTTAAAGAATGTCGTTTGCCAGAGAACACTGTGCTATGAATCTCCTGTAAACACCTTTTCCTTCCAGGAATGTGTTTGCAAGCCTTTGTCGAAGCTTTCTTCTGCCTGGCTCAGAAAAAATACAAGTCCCTCCCACTGCACGAGCAGGTGGCATCGCTGATCGGTTTTTGTGAGTATCATCTGGCTGCCCTGGATGAAAAGCGCCTGGTTTGTGGCCGTGGGATCGTGGAGCGCCGAAATGCAGTAGTTCCTTGTCAGACAGATGGACTTCACCTTACACCAGCTGCACACACACCCCTCCTGAATCGCACGGCCACAGCTAGTAAATTCACCGACTATAGAAGTCATCGCTGTTAACGGTGCTAATTCACCAGGACAGAACTGAGAGGTAGTCCCCAGGTATGTACGTACCTGCAGGAGGACAGACAGACTCTTGAATTCCTTCATCCAATAGTTACGATTATTTATTTCAGCTTTTTTTATTTACGCTCTTCAAAAAGTCAGCTGCAAGCTTCATCCTCAAATAAAGCTCCTGGCAGTGGCTCGTTGTTATTTACCTCTGTGTTGGACCTACACTACACCTTGTGTGACAAACTCTGCTTTCATCCCAAGCGTATAGAAAACCATGGGTGAAGACAGGGACCAAAATACAGTGGGATGATAACCAGCATCGTGGGATTAGCTGCACTGATCGAGAGGCACAGTCGTATCAAAGGCATTATGTGGACTGGACATACGGAAACCAAGTCAGGAGCTGCAGAGTCAAATACCAGTTGTAGACTTTGGAAAACTGAAACCTGGAATTATGTTTGTGGTCAGACTTCAGGCTTTGACCCCCTTTCGGTGGCTTGGACTGTATTTGTTAGAATCAATGCAGATTTGCTCATTGTCTATGTACTTAAATTTAAAGTCAGTCTTAAAACACTGAAATCATATTTTGGCTTCTACTTCTTTGTACGTGTCTTTGCCATGACAAATACTGTTAATTTTTTAAAGAAAAACTAAAGATATTTATCCTTTTGCCTCCACAGAACCAATAAGCTCACACTTATTCACAGAAGAAATTTACTTCATTAAGTCAAGTTTGATGAATCAAGTGGTTGTTTTATCTTCAGCTACTAAGCACTGCAAAAAGCTTTACGGTGTAAAGGCCTCAGAGTTCACTGAAATTCCAGTGAAACCAATCCTGTCACTGACTTTAGGTTAAACTAACTGTCTGCTAGGTTTGCTTATTTTTTGCCTTTTGCATGTTTGTTACCCTTTTTGGACCTGCAGTAACATCTAGAGCAGATTTTCTTTGTCTTTGCACTTATTCTTCATTTTTTCCCCTTAAATAACAGTATAAGTCTGTACAAATTAGGTCTGTGTTATTTAACAGGATATTTTGACAAGAACACTGGGCTATACTGCTGGAGTTGTACAGAGTAGTCTTATTTTTCAAGAAATCAACCGTGACTTCCATAATCACAGTCTTCTTGGTGGGGGGCTGAGCAGAACATGAGACTGGCTGAAAGGACAAGAATAACTTGGAGCTTCAGGGCTATTCAGTCAAATTCTTTTTGGTCTCATATTTTATTACAATAATGTACGTCGACATCCGAATTTGATTTTCCTCCTTTGTTCTATTCTTTAAAGTTAATGAGTTTGCTCATGTTCTGGTGTTCCTCGTGCTGTCAAAAATCACAAGGCTGTAGGATGGCACAGTGCCTGGGCATTTACCTTCGGACTGGAGGAAATTACCAGAGCTCGATGTCATGTATCAGAAACGTGACCTTGGAAGCACATTGTCAGTGCAGAGGGGGACTCCACCCGTTTAATGTCACAGACTAAATGTGCACACGGTGTTGAGTGAGTTTTTACTTCAGAAAGAGTTAAAGAGTTTCTTTCCTGACATTAGTTTTAAGCAGCATGCGTTTTTCCTGAGTGGCAATCAGCAGCATGGCAATGCAACGCAGAAGTCAAGCTGAGCCCACAAGAAGTGAGTACCTAGCATGTGTTGTGTCGGCTGTGGGCATCCCTTCTTTGCTTTTTCTTCTTCTGTAACACCAATAAGAGTAGCAGTAGATGATCTTTTTTAGTTCAATGGCTAGGCTGTTTGAAATTTTATGTGTCGTACATAAGAGGACAATTGTAGACTAAAGCCACTGCCCTCAGCCTTGTTTAAGTTTCATAAAGATTATTGCGGTATGAAGATAAAATGCCAAACTCCAAGGTCTGGCATCTGTCAGAACAAATGAAGCTGAAAGGGTCATTTTTTTTCACACTTTCATTGTAATATATTTGAAGACATTCACAAGTTGAAAAATGGTTACTTCTCATTTTGTGACATCTGACATTTGTCTTGCGATTGGCAGTGTGTTACTAGAAAATAGCTTACAGTTGCTCTCATCTCGTGATTGATGTCCTGTACAGACAGAGTTATAGAAGAGTCGGATTTGAAATGCTACAGCTGCAAATGCCTTTCCTTACAGCTTTCAAGTAGTACAATCTATGGCCTAAAATAGCCAGGTTTTGCTATTGTGTAAGCTACCCTGGTATCAGTGGAATAAATTAACTATTGTATATAATGAACACTGGTAAGATCTCTCTCTCTTTGGAGATCTTTATATTCTCTGGATCTAATTCAGATTTTTATAGCCTGTGCATACACAAGGTGATGCATTATGCCCTGTTTATCTCCCACTTCAAATATGAAGGGTCCCTTGTAGAATAGTCAAAATATTCAATTATCTACCTCTAGTAATCCAGTGTTCATGTATTTATATAACTGGAAAACTGAGTGGCATGTTATTCTTGGGGGGGAAGAGGGGGATAAAACAGGAGGGTACTTTAGAGACTTAATAGCAAAGTCACATTTCTCTTCCCTCCCATCTAATGCAATTTCCTCTGCATATTATTTAGCATCCAAAGCCATTTCACGTAGCATTTAAGTTACCAGTCTGTACACACGCAAAGAAAATGACCAGAGACACTTTATTCAGAACATGAACGCTAATGCACTGATAATCTGTTAATCTTGAGGTACCTTTCTAGCAAAAGAAACAGTCCCTGAAAGGCAGTAGGCATTGTGGTTTTTTTGTAGTACTTGTCTATGTATTCTTTTCAGAGAATAACACAGCATGGGCTATTCCATTTAAGACATACATGATCTGAACATTGCATACCAGTGAGGTCTTTCTTGTTACCAGACACACTGGGTCTGGTGTTCCTCACTGGATATAAATCAGAATAAAACAGTTCATCATCTAAGGAAGATTTGAAGCAAGTGAGTCCAGAATTTCAATCCAGACATCCCCCATCCCTGCAGGCTTGTATCTAGCCCAGAAGTCCCCAAATTTACTTGGTGACTCCTTGTTCCGTTTTTGAGTTCTTTCTTTGCATAAGGCTGTTGTGGGCCAAGTCACTTGAAATTTGTCTTCTGCCTAATCTGGATTGGGCTCTTGAAATTTACCCGCCTTTTGCCCAAATTCCCAACTCGCCTTATCACAGACGTGTGTTTTGGGAACATTTAATGTACACCAAGCAAATCGCTCCACTTGCCACGCGCTTTGAGATACTTTCTTTTAAAACACAGCTGGACAGGGAGGTACAGAGCTAATCATGCAATTAATGGTCAGGTGAGAGACCCAAGTCCACCTGCTTCAGTGTTCCTCTCCTCAGCTGGAGCTCCCACGCCCATGCCGTGCTGGTCACTCCTATTTGCTGGCTTTACCCCTCTGGCTGCATTGGTCTTGTGTTCAGCCTGTCATCAGAAGGTCAAAGCAGCCTTCTCAGAGATGGGTGACGGCATTTTGGAAGCCCTCACGATGAGGAAAGATCTAGTCCCTCTCCTGCCTGAGCCTCACGCAGTTCACTGGACAGCTGTATCTATCTCCTCATGCTCTGGGTGCTCGAGCCTCTGTGGTGATTTTGAGGCTTGACAAGGACATTGCTCCCGTGTTGCTGGATGTGGAGCCCTCGAGGGCAACGCTAAGGTTGTAGGAAGAGCTGCCGCGGGAGGAGCAGCTGCCAGCCTACCTGCACGGTGCCTCAGCTCTGCACTAGCTTGCTCTGCCATGAATGGCTTTTGGAGTCACCGTCACAGCTCCTTGTTTCTAGCCAGCGCTGTGTCCGACCTTACTCTGATCTCTGTCTGATAGACAGTGACAATCGGCTTCTAACTATTACCCCATTCCCTCTAATTTGTTTTCTTTTCCATCATGCTTTGCTATGTTTTCTCCTGATCCCCCAGTTTTGTTTCTCAGCTTGCCTAATAAACTGATGTGGTCAGCTTGGCCAAATCCATTAGTTCAGCTTCCTCTGTTGCCGTACAACCGTTTCTGGAAGATGTGTGTCTTTATTTTCCAGGCGAATCTATCCTGCGTTGTCTCTTTGAGGTGCTGCCGTGTACCAGCCTTTGCTGAGTCGTTGGATCGATTTGAGCTGTTGTGTGTTTGTGGTTAGAGGATCGATCTCAGTGGCTTTGATGGGTGGGTGCCGGCCCCCCAGCCTGCCCGCCCCCCTCCCTCCCCCCCCCACCC
>NW_010286556.1:48477-48749 GCF_000700745.2 Antrostomus carolinensis
CCCCCCGGGGGGGTTGTTGGTCTCCAGCACGTGGGCTGCCTGTCAGTGTCGCAGAGCAGAAATGTGTGATAAATTACTGCATAGTCAAGTCCAGCCCTCGCAGATGGAGAATCTCCACAGACTCTCCCCATGCACGGGAGCCTCCACAGCCGTCCCTGCCCGGCTCCCTCTGCCCCTGTGCTGCCAGAACCCTCCCGGCAGCGCCGCCATCATGGAGAGGCCTTTTCCCGCCCAGGGCAGCTGCTGGCGAGCAAAGGCCGCGGCAGGCGGGG
>NW_010286556.1:48816-62411 GCF_000700745.2 Antrostomus carolinensis
GTTCATCATTATTTTGGTTCATCACTATTTTCATAACAATTGCTGTTGTTTATCATCAATGAGAAGGAAACAGAGGGCAGGAGCCTGCCCGGGCTTTGCCGTCATGGCAGCTCCGGGAGCGAGCTGAGGTCCTGCTGCGCAGTTCATTAGTTTGAAACAGGGAGAGGAGTTTGAAGCAGTTGGTTCCTCCATTCTGCACTGTCTGTGCTTTTCCACCTCGGATCTCTGTCATCCACAGAGGTTGATCAAAGCCCCCTGAAGCAGGCAGCTGCGTACGGCTTCACCCTGGCACGAGCTGGTGGATCCTCTCCATTTCAAGTACCTCGTGATTGCTTGAAGACAGGGCTGTACTTACCATTGGCTTTGCTAATATTAATTACTATTAAATGGACCTAAATTCAGTGGTGATTTATAAATCTTGTTAGGAGATACATCAGTAAGAAGCCCTGGGCAGATGATGAGACTCAGTGTAGATGCAGGATGAGGACGCTGGGTCTCGCTTGCTCCGCCGGCTGCCCAGGCCTTTGGGATCACAGCAAGCTGAAAGAGCAAGTTCTCTTTACTGGAACATAAACAGATCTTTGGAAAAGTGATTTTTTTTCTTTTCCTCCCCTCTGCTCACCCGCTGCCCTCTGTGTCTTAATCAAAGAACTTTACTGCGTTTATTTTTCTTGAAACTCTTGTTCTCCCAGCTTTTAACTTCTGCGTCTTTTCCTCTGCTTTTCCCTTTTATCTTCCTGCATTCCCCTCCCTTATTGTCATGATGAAGGAGGGGAGAACTGAACTCTCCCATCTTCCCTCTCCCAATCCTGGTTTGGGTTTTTTTTGTATTATCGAGAAGTTAGATTATTGAACTCTACGATTCTCATTGATGTTGCTAGTTTTGGAGAGAGCTGCTTTGCAGGGAGGCTTTGTCTGAAGAACTGGGAGGTCCCTGCAGCAGCCCAGCGCCCCGGACAGCCCTCGGCAGCTGCAAGTGGAGGATTTGGTAGTTCAGCTCATTCCGCAGCATCTCCTCTGGCAATCCCTTGTTCCCCCTCCTCTCTGTGCCCTGTATCCTGTGCTGCAGAACAGGGGTGCAGGTCAGAACAGGCTTTGTGCTCCCCGATGCCATTCTCTGCAGCCTTTTGGGTAGGTGGGTGAATCTGCCAGCCTCTGCCACTGCCCAAATGGTGTTTGTGGCTGTTCCAGTTTCTGTGGCAAACAAACAGGTCTGTGCATGGTTACTGTAGTCGGTGTTACCTGCACTTACAAAATGACTGTAAAAATCTCTCAATTACCAGGTCAGCAATTAAAGCAATGGCATTGGGTGCTGCCTTTAGCAGGGTTTAGCAATAGCTGCTTGCTCTGCACTTGTGGCCGTGCTTCCTTGCAGCCCCACGCTGCCTTTCCCTCCCTGTGGCCTTCCTTGCCAGCTCGCTGTCAGACACGAGCCTTGCGCCCATCCCTCTGCCTGCTCCCCTGCCGCTCACGCCAGCCTGTTCTCCCAGTGCCTGGGCAGCTGCCCAGTGAAAAGCCTTGGTGTGCCAGTTTGCTGCCAGAAACAAGGCTGCCGGCGGGCTGGCCGGGCTCCAGGGGGGCTCTGTCCTGTGCAGCTCGGCTCACGGGCATCAGCCTTGTCCTCTCTTCACATTAGTGGTCCTGTCTCGGATCTGGTGGGACCGAGATGGATAAACTGGAAGAGGTCCAGATGATGTCTCCCAGCTGTGTTGCGGGATAAGGACTTGATTCCTCACCATCCCTGCAGATAAGAGTCTAGCTATGGACTGGCACTGGCCCCAGCTGCTTTGTGTGATGCCCCGTCATGCTTTGCTGTCGTGCTGTGTGGGTTATTCACTTACTGATTTAACTGTTGTAAAATCCTAGCTAGCTTTCTGTGCTGTGGTAAATTCATCCAGGCTTTGTGCTGGCCCAAGCTGCAGCAGGTCTAGCAGAGGTGCTGCTCCCTCCACCAGCACCTGGCTGTTCCTCCCAAAGATGCTGCAACGAGTTCCCAGAGTGGGCTGCTCCTTGCTGCCCGCTTGAGCAAGAACAAACTCCTCCAAGCACGAGCTGAGTGCTCGCTTTCCTCAGGTAATGACTGTGTTTATATAGCTGTCACCTCCTTTTGGAGATGCTGCCTGGCATCACTGCTAATGCGCTTCTGCCTGCAAGTGCAGGCGGGTTCTGCAGCAAGCACTCAAGTGTGCTCAGTAATTAGAAACCTGTCCAAAAAAATGTGAGTGCTGTCACTGCCTGTCTCTGTGTCTGTGTCTCCAACAGTTCTGCAGCTCAATTACTGGTTTTGTTACCTGTCTCTGCTTTCAAACTTGTTTTTATGTGGAAGAGCTATTTATTCCCCTCTTCTTTGGGTGCATAGTTTTGGGAGGAGGAATGAGAGTGCTTCTGTCTTCTGAGTCAGTTGAATTACAAGCAGAGGCTTCTGGCAGCAGCAGACGGTGGGCGCAGAGATGTGGGGTACCCCAGCATTAGCCAGGTACAGAGCAGAGCTCAGCTGAGACCCTCAGCAATGGTTCACTCTGGGTTTGGCTGGAGCTCTTTTCCATAGCCACCTTTTCTCCCTGATGTTGCTGTAGTAATCTGGAGGCTCGGGAACACCTACAGTGCTTGGAGAGGGACCTGTCAGTCTCAGAGGCCTCTTTTGCTGATACTCCTTCCTGACACTGGCCTGACAGGTCTGTCCAAACAAGAGTAGGAGTTGTCTGTGAGGAGATGATGATGGCAAGAGAAGAGCTGATCTCCAGGTCTCAGCTGGATGCTGTGCTGTGTTCTAGATCGTGCTGCTCAAATGCCGGAGGAGCTGCTTAACCATTTCTGGTGACAGTAAGGGTTGTGAACCTGTGCTCCCAGCTCCTCCTCTTGACTCCAGGAGCGAGTCTGATTTCTGCTCTGGGGCGCAGGGTTGTTGGCCTTTGGTTGAAGGCGTGAGTGTGCTGGATTTCTTCATGGAAGCAATGGTACGTGCGTGGTGGGCGAGAGGCAAGGGGGATGGCACTGGCCATCTCACTGCACCAGGACTCCCCGGGGAAAAAAGCATCCCAAGGCCAGTTAGTGTTTGAGACACTGCAAATCCTGGCTGTTTGCAAAGGAGAAATGAGCTTGTTCAGGGCCTCAGACAGTTTCTGGCTTTCATGTTTCTGGGGGACGTGTGTACTGATCCCACAGAAACGTGCAGCGTTGGCTTTGCCCAGCACTGAGCAGAGGAGAGAGACGTTTGCTGTTGGCTCGTCTGATCTGGCTGTATCTCCATCTCCAGCCTGCTGCTGAGGTTTCTTTTTGTTAGAAGTTTCTCTCCCTTTGGGAGCCTCATTTTTCTGTCAGTCCCTGCTGAAGTGGTGCCGTTAATTCTCCCCTCTGCACACCAGCAGTGGCACGTTGCACGCCCGGCGTGCACAGGAGCTATTCCCACCTCTCGGCCAGCTGTGGCCCCATAAATCCTGTGCTGGTGTTTGCCCAGCACCACGACATTTCAAGGCGTTTAATTTAAACTTTCTTTATTGCCATCTACAATGGCATATAACAGAATCATAACAGAATCCATAAAATCATAACAGATTTTTTCCATAACAGAATCATAAAATCATAGAATGGTTTGGGTTGGAAGGCACCTTTAAAAATCATCTAGTTCAATCCCCTCTGCAGTAAACAGGGACAGCCCTTGTCCAGTCTTGCATCTGCCCTTGAATTATATGGGAGAAAGAACCATGATCAGCTTTGACAATTAAATTCTTTGATGAACATACTGTCATTTGGTGATCTACAGTGTCAGTGTATTTAACTTAAAGTATAATCACCTTTGTATACAAAAAATGTGAAAATTGGCATCAGTATCCAGTGTTAAGCAGTGGCAGTTGTGTCTGTATCTGCCCCTCGTCTCTGCTCAGCTAGGCCTGGCTTGTCTCGCTCTGCCCTCAGGTTGTTCCTCCAGAAGGTGAAATCAATGAAGTATTTCTTTTTGCCTGACTGTTCCCATGAGTGCTGCCTCGTGAGCATCCTCCTGCTCGCCTGGTTTGTTCCAGCAGGATGAGTCCGGAGCCTCCTGCTAACCCTGCCCGGGTCGCAGCCAGCTGAGCTTCTGCTTTACTTACCTTCACTTCACCTTAAGCACGCCAAAAAATCAAGAAAAAAATCAGCATTACCCAGATAAATCCATCTGGTCTCTGTCTCAGCCTCATTTAACCTCCCATGGAAGCGATGGTATCACATGGGTTTCAGCTGAAACCTATTACCTTGCACGCCCAAGCATATCATATTGAATTACCTTCACCCGCGGGCCTGCGGTGTTTGCTAATAGCTAACGGCACCTTTTAAGTTGGAGGTGATTTATTTGAGCGCGTTCCTATGTGGCAGTGCGGTGGGGGCTGCACGTTGGGGTTTTAAGCAGAGCTCAGCGAGGGAACACTCTGTGGGAAGGTCGGGGAAGCTGAAGGCAGGTTGGCTTCACACCTCCCACACGAGGGAACGCTGGACACTGGCCTTTCCCAGTATTCCCATTCCTCACCACTGGTCCAGGCAATGGAAGTGTTGGTAACGGAGCGGCTGCTTCTGGCTGCACAGAGTGAGGGGTCCTGAGGGATCCAGGAGGACACGGTGCTCTGTCTGCCTGGTGTCACCGTCCCCTGGGTGCGGGGAGCGTGCGGTACCCCTGTGCATCCCCAGATTCCCAGGATGGTGGCCGTGTGCCACCGACTGCCCCCGCACACCGTTCCCTGCCCTCTGCCTCGACCGGCTCTATGGGAGATGATGATTTTTTTGCAGGTCTGATGGCAGAAGCAAGTTCACTCGTGTCGCTGCTGATTTTTGACAATTTACTGCAGGCGTGGGGTAGAACTGGTACAAAATTGCTGTAAATCAAAAGCCTGTTAGGGTGATGTGATGCAATTTTCCCTCCTCTTCCTCCTCCTCCTCATCAGTGGGAGTACAAAAGCCCTTCAGGAGCTCAGGGTCAGATGCGTTAATGAACAAGCAGGAATCCAGCCCTGGGTGTAATCAGGGTCTGGGGTGTGAGCAGCCGTACTGGGGACACCAGCCACAAGGAACTGAGCTACAGAGACACTGCAGCAGCAGGTCAGGAACAGGAGTGAGGGCTTTCCATAGCTGGGTGGCTTCCATCGTGCCGCAGGAGCCCGGCCCAGCTCTGTGCACTCCAGCTGCTGCAGGGCACAAACCAGCCCAGGGATGGAAGGTCAGATGTTGCCAGTTGTGTGAAGGAGGGCAGGGGGCTCTGACTCTCTAAACCTCCAGGCTGATTTCTTACCAGCTCCAAGAGGTTAAAAATCAACCCATCAACCCCTCGTTGAACTGTGTGATCCTTGTGAGGGTGGTCCAGTGTGCTGGAGCTGGGTGTCATCTGCCTCCCCATGGGGACTTACAGGGACCCAGGAGAGAGTGGGAATGTGAATTATGGACACAAACCTGCTCCCTGATTTGTAGTTTGCAGACCAAGTGTTGAGCTTCATGTTTATCTTCTCATCCACCCAGGTGCCCCCAGCACATCGCTCTCCTCGCTCAGGGGTGAGGGAGGAGGTGGCTTCCAGGTGGAAAAATAGTGACTGTAATAAATCAAAGTCAATCAGTTTAGGACCTCTGCTATTCAGGTTTCATTCCTCGAAGATGTGGCACAACAATCAAATGGTTGAGGTTATTCAATTATCGCTCATACCACCAATAGGGAAAGCTGATAATGTGAAGGGCCTGCATCGATATTATTTATGTGACGAGAAGCCGCGTGTGCTCTCAGGTGGGAAGCGGCAGAAATCCTACAGGTGTCCCAGTCCTTCTCTCTCCTCCTTTTTTAATAACCTAATCTGGCGTCTCTCTAAGATCGATAATAGTGCAGGGCACATAATGACAAACTGGAAAACGTTTTCCCCCAGGTGAAGGGAGCGTGTCTCAAATCAGGGCCTGGGAGCAGCTTTCACCTTGCAGAACCCTCGTTGAGTCCTTGGGCTGTGCGGGTGGGCGCTGGGAGGCGCAGAGCAAGGGGAGTTTGTTGCTGGGAAGGGCTGCAGCCTTTGTCCCCTGAGTGCCACAGTTTGCCTCTGTGGCTGGTTGTGTTTCACCCTGGCACAGTGTGTTCACCTCATGGTGCTGGGCTGGTGCTGGCCATGGTGGTCTCCAGTCAGAGCATCCAACCATCTCCACGCCAGCCTGGCTGTGGGCCAGCATGGCCAGTCCTTTCTGTAGGACACGGAAGAGTGTGGGCAGTCAATAGACACGGATAAAATAAAGTTGTGAACAGCAGCAGGAGCTGAAATAGCAACATCAATAGGAGTTTCCAGATAATGATCTAATTAGCACAAACAACAAGTTTCCACTAATGACTCTTGTTCTTCCAGCCCCTTCCTTTCTGCTCGCCTGTCGCTATTGACTCCTCTGGCAGGGAGCGGCTGCGCTCCCCCCGTCTCTAGGGCCCAGGCTTTGGAGGTTTGTTTACTGCCTGGCTTTGAATTACTTCTCCAGAGGATGTTTGCTCTGGAGCTTGGGCTGCGTGCACGAGGGGGAGGGAGGAAAATCAGCTGTTTGGCTTTTGGAGCTTGCTAGAGGCCTTGGGAAAGTTGTGCTCCCACCGCATGTCCCCAGTTGTGAAGATAAGGATGCTGACGTTCCCCCGCGGCAGCGCAGGGTGGGAGCTGACGCTTGTGACGGGCTTGGGAAGCTGTGAGTGAGCGATGCTTGACAGGAGCAAAGATGGGAGATTGGTTTTGGAGGAGCAGAAATGAGCTGTTCTGTCTGTGCCCTCCCCAGCTTTAGGCCTGCACCTCCCCGCCACTCTCCCATGGAAACAGAAAGGCTCTTTCATCCCACTAAGGCCCCAGCTGGACAATCCTGACCCAGTGCTGTCCCTTCCCCAGCTGTCGGTGGCCACCGGGCTGGCTGTTGCTCTATCCTCGGTTGTGTGGTGGGCAGGGCTTTCGCATTTGCCTGTTTCAAAGGCGCTGGAAGCTTCTGGCTTCCCAGTTGGAGCTGGTTGGCAGGTGGTGACTGAGGGATCTGATCCCTGGCAGGTGCCCTGCGGAGCTGCTCATTCCCTGGGATGTGCAAGGCACAGCTGGGACCTGATGGATGGGAGAGCGGGTGGGAGAGTCACTGACCTGTCCCTCAGCAGGGCTGGGATCCTGACAGGTGAGATTTGAGCCGTGCTGGGGATGAGTGGAAGCTCATTTAGAGTTTGTTCTGGGTGGCTGCTCTGGAGGAGGCTGGTCCTGGGGTGCTGCATGGGGACAGCACTCCCGGGGCTGCCCACGCTCACCCCCAGCTCGCAGTGGCCTGGTGGATCAGTATCAGCCCAGCTTGCTGAAGTAGAAAACGGAATTAGCTTTTTCCGTGGCTGTTTGGGTTTCAGTGACTTCTCAGCAGGGACTCTGGGCTGCGCTGGTGAGATCTGAGATCACGTTAGGTTTTTTTTCTGCTGTCAGCAGGTTGTCCCGCTGGGCTGGCTCATGCTGCTGGAAACCAGCAGAGCCCAGTGCCCAGCCTGGCCCAGAGCTGCTGCTGGAGCACAGGAACAGCCACAGGCGCGTTCCACATCTCAGAGCCATTTTGATGTAGCCAGCTTGTCTTCCTCCTCTCTCCAAGGAGCTAATTATGGTGATGTTAATGAGGCAGAGGTGCTGATGCTGCCCAGGGTTTTAATGACTCTCCTCCCAAGTTTTCTGCTGCTTTTACTGGGGAGACAGAAGGGTGGTTGGGAAGGAGAGGCGGGCAGTGCCCAGCGTGGCCGCCCAGGCAGCTCAGCAGCTCAGTGTGCCCAGACATAAACTGGAGAAGGGATTTTCAAGGATGGGCTGGTGCCAGGTCTTGGGGGCTGCAGGCCCTTGGAGCTGCTTGTCTCCCAAGTGTCCCCTCATGCCCAGCCCTCCCCCAGAGCTGGGTGATGGGTGCTGCACAGGAAGGTGGTGCTCAGCCAAGCCATGACTGAAATGCTCCAGGGAAGAGCCTTTCAGAATTTCAGATCAAATAGTGATGTGCATGTGGCCAGTGTGTGTGAGGATGCTCTAGGAAGTGGAAACGAGTGAGAAGAGCTGCTGGAGCACTTCTGTAAAATATCTAAATAAATCTTTAATATTTCTAATTGCAAATGTACATAAATTGCACGGCCACATCATTTCTTTGAACACCAACAACTTTCTCTGTACATTATTACATAGTTTAAAAGGAGCTGAAGGAGATTCAGCAAACACTTCCACTTTGCTTTTTTTTGTTGTTTTTTTTTTAAACATACTTACAAAAAAAGATTTTTTTTTCTTTATAAGAGGATATAAAACATAACGACTGCTTATCAGGAACAAGTATCAGCCTAAGCAGATATACAGAGAGAGGTATATCTTGAGACACAGTGATATATGAGAAAGGAAGATGTGAAGATGGAGACTGCACGCTGGGGTAGCGGTAGCTGATGCAGAACCACGTGGCATTTACAGCAACGTCACAGCTCGGGGGGTCTGTGAACGTCAATGCTGGGACACGGCAGCCTTTTTCAAAGCAGGGTTGTTTCTGAATGTTGTGCAACGTCCTCAAGGTGGGATTTGGTTTGTAAAGCTGATGAACTTCATGTCAGCATGCTGCTGTCGTCCTCCCGCTCCCCCCATGTGGAGTTTTCCGCAAGGGAAAAGAAAAAGGCAAGTTCTCTGTGCAGGGTCGGTGCAGGGCTTGGTGGCTCTCAGAGCAGGGCAGGTGCCACAGGTACAGCCTGTGGCCACAGGGTCTCCTCTGAAATTGCCCTGAAGAGTCAGAGACCTACCTGGAGATGGGCAGTGCCCTTCCTGGGGCCAGTTACGGGATCTCCTGGCGACCATGAGGCCATGCACTCTGACCACATCAGGTCCCAGTATGGACTGGGCTGGGGGCCTGGGTTGCTCTGAATGCAAACCCCTGGGGAAGAGGCTGATGCCAACAGTCAGCGGGGTGGGAAGGACGGAGGGCAGCACAGGAGCCCATCACGCTTGTTCCCTTTGGATGTTCTGCTTCCTGTTCTCCAGGCAAAGCTACGTGTTTGGGACAGGGCAGTGACCTCGGTGGAGCTGCTGGACATGGCTGGGTGTAGGTGCTGCTGTCGGAACAGCATCTCCCAGGGGCTGCTACCCCAGCCCTGGGTTTGCTGGGGGAAATGAGCCCCTTGCAGATCAGATCTACGAGCCACACCGTGTGCCTGTCCTGGCCAAACCCATCGGTGTGTTTTCCATCTCTTGTGACTGAAAACCCTCTCCTTGTTCATCAGAGAACAGACCTCATGTTTTCCATTGCATCTGGGTATGGACATTAGTAACAGGGAAAGCCTGTGAGTGCTCTACGCTTTGGAAATGACCTGATGACTTGCTGATTGCTTTCCTAGGAGAGCCTGTGACGCCTCGCTCAGCTCCACCAAGTCCCTTCTCCCTTTAGGAATATCTGTAGTAGCAGAACTTGTGCCCTGCACCCTGCAGCAACCTACAGGGCTGTCGGCCAGGCCAGAGGATGCCGCGTGTTCTCACAGTGCAATCACAGTGCTTTACAACTGCGAAAGCAGAAAACAAAACCAACCAGACTCAAATGACAATGCAGAGTGGCACAGGACTCTTTGGATGGCGGCAGGATTTGCTTAAACTGGTGCAAAAGGGGCTGGTGACTACACTGTAGTATGAGCTGGCATGGGGAAGGACTTGCTCCCTCCAATCTTTTGGCACTGATGCTGTAATTCCTGTCCAAACGATGATACTTACAGTCCGCAGAGGCCTTGGGATGCTGGTCAGTCCATTTCATCCCCCTTCACACAAACCTTCGCTTGTTTTCCAGAAATGTTCACTACAGTTTAACAAAACCCCAAATCAAAACTCTTAAAACAGAATCACTGAGGCGGACTAACCCCAAATTGGGATCCCTGGCTTCTCTCCTTTCCCCTTCCTTCAGATCCCCAAAGGGAGAGGCTGAAATCATACCCTGGGTCTGGATCCAGATTTGCTAGTTTGAGTCCACCTCTGGAGAACAGCAGTGAGATACAGTCCAATCCTGACCGAATAAGCAGCACCAGAAGTCAGTTACTATATACAACCGTTCGTTAGTGAGATAGATACGGTACAGTAAACACTGAAAACATTTACAAAAAAATATTAAGACTTGTATTAAGATAAAAATCTGAGTGTGTCTTCATTTTGTTTACACTTTGACGAGTTTGCACTACAACAGCCTCTTACTGTAGAAAGCGCAAGAATGGAAAAGGAAAACGGAGCCGCTCACAAAACATGATGGACAGTGGTCGCCTTGGTCTGGTGCTCCCAGCACCTCCTGGGATCGCCTCCGGTATTGCTACGCCAGGCACCGGGGCCGAGGCCACCGCGGGGGACCTGGCACGCTCTGGCTGGCTCCCTCACACACACACACACACACACACACACACACACACATATCAATGTACAGTTTATAAATAACAGAAACACAAACTGAAGTAACAGAACTGAACTGAGCCTGGATCTCACAACCTACCCCCAGAGCTTTTTAGGGGAGGGTCACGTTTAGGTCCAGTTGTTGACAGTTGCAGGGGAAGGAGATTGGGAGGGAGGGGAAATCTCTACTGGATTTTGTCCTGATTTGAATTTCTTTTCATACTGGCTCAGGAAACTAAGCAACAACTCCAGGAGGTGTCGGTACTGGAACTTCTAAGGTTTTAATATCTCGCAGTGGAAGGATTTAAGCGTTCCTGCTATTTCAGCAGAACAATGTGTGTTCAGTAATTTGCAAGTTTGAGGTTAACCAGGAGTTTCTGACAGCTCAGGGTGGGGGGAGCAGTGCCTTGGCTTGTGGTTGAGGAGAAGATTGGGATGTACTGTGCTTAGCTTCAGTACTAAACAACTGTTTTGTGGGTGTTTCTTTTTTTTCCGGCTCTTACGGAGAGCACTGACTGCATCCCAGAATTACTTCCACGTATGAATGGAAACACGTTGCTGGTGGGGCACCCGCCCCCGGGCCCTGTTAGCGTTTCCATTCCTCTATGTTACTTCTCTCTTGAAAAACTTGTCTCTTGCCACACAAGTATTTTGTAACTCAAAAACAATCAGCTCTAAACGTACATCTCAGGGCAACAGCGGATTGAGAGAGTCTTGTTGCAGGGTTCTTACAATGGGTGTGACTGAGACAATGGCAGATGTCAGTGTACGTACCCAACGGTTCACAGCACCCTGTGTACTCCTAACCTGTCTGGGTCTTTCTCCAGTTGTAACCTTGTCAGTTTTGTCAGGTTCTTCCAAGCCATCATCTGTGCTAAGTCTCCAAAATTCAAAGGTGATTGTAACTTGTCATAAATACTTAAGTTATTACTTTTCTCTGAGGAGCTCCGTCTGGGGTCTGCTGTGCAACCGCACCACTCTGCAGGCGTTGGCGGGGCGTGGAGACCTCAGTGCAACACGTTCGCTCCTCCAAGGACCCAGCCGCACCCGGCTTGGCCCAGGGCTTCCAGGAACACAAAAAGTTTAGGGGAGGGGAAAAAAAAAGAAGAAAAAGGCATCTTTAATTGTGAAAACAATTGCATGTGGAAGATGCTGTTAACGAGCCGTATGGCTGTGGGGCAGCACGGCAAAGCAGAGCTTACTGGCAACGTGTCCTGCTCAGGCAGCCTGGGCAGTGTGAGGCTGGAGACGGTACCTAGGCTGCGACTTCCTAGTCCCTCTGTACATTACACATGGCAGGAGGAGCTAGGACAGGCGTTGAGCAGGGTCTTAAACTTTAGTGGGAGGAACAGATGTCCTGTACACTGTACACTGTCATCCATATCTCAGAGAAAGCTCTCTGGCTCTTGGTACGAGTGACCTGCTCTGAGACTGGGAGTCATGAAGTACTAACTTAAAAAAACCAAAACAAACCAAAAAACCACAAACCAACAAACACACCGTGGCGGCAGGTCAGCGGCACAACCCCCCGTTAAGGGGGTGACCCCTCCGCTGAGCACAACGTGTCTGAATGTGCCGGCTCTGCGTGTTTCGGCAGTTAGGAAAGTCTAATCCTGGCTTATGCCTGCACAGTGCTCCTGACAAGGGGCCTTTCGGTGGTAGCTGCTGTTCTTGGTGGTTACTCCCTTATGACCATGTTTTACATTCTTCGAGCCGGTTAATTTCCATGCAGTGCTCATTCCCAATTTAAAGAGGACAGTATTCCAGAAAATGGGATCTTTTTTTTTCTAATGCATACTGTGAAAGAAAAGAAATACAATTACCGATCTTCATGGTTCTTCAGGCCTTTTTCTTGTTTCTTTGTCTGTTTTTCTCCCCAGAAATAGTAAAAAATCTTTGCCCAGAGCATTACATCCCCATAAGGAACCCTTTGTCAGGCAAGGAGCTGGCCATTTCACGTAGCCCCTCACGCCCCCTCTAGCACAACGGGCACCAGGAAATTCAGCCCCTGTCCCTCATTCACCGCTCGGGGACCAAGCACAGGTCACATTGCCTTTATTCTGCGTGTGGGGGGACAGTGCCCTGGGGCTACTGCTTACAAAGGCTCTTCCCCATTACTTGTGGGGGAGCAGAAGCTGGAGAGAGGAATTGAGTCGCCATTCACCAGGTGCCAGCTCCTCCCTGGGCTGGCTCTGCTCCCCCGGGCTACCCGGGGACCCCAGGAGCCCCGGCAGCACCAGTCACGCCCTGCTCCGCTGCCCTGCAGCTCCCCTTTGGTTCCTGCCTCGCACAGAGTGTGCCCTGACCTTCCATCTGGACTGTGCTCCCTCCATGGGCGGGGTTAATTAAACACTAATTAGCTGTGTAAATGCCCAGTGGACAGTTCCCCGCTGTAGAAGTCAGTGGCCTCACAAAAGCCACAGGAGGGAAGACGGCTGGGCTGGGCTCGGGGTTTGCTTTGGGAGGGGGCTGTGCTCCGGGGGGGGTCCGGGGCCCAGCCTGGCTGCCAGCCCTTGTACGGCCACATCCAGCAGCACACTGCAACTGGGCTCTGCCCAGCTCCCTTCACTTCGCTCACTGCAACGACAAGGACGTGATTCCTTGCTGGGAGGGGTGAGGCATATCCTTTGGGCAGTTTTAGAAGGAAAAAGGTTACTTTTGTTTAAACATTAAACACTGATTTAAATCCAAACAGTGACAGCGATTCTCAAATATATGTTATTTCCTTATGCCACTCATCTCATCTCACACTCGAGCTTTCCGTCCCCTCAACGTGCTGGCATGAGCATCTCCCACAAAGGCTCAGTCAAGCGCGCCGTCCGCAGTAAGGAGCTGGGTTCTCTGGGGGGAAGCCGTTCTCTGAAGCCGCGGCTCCCACCTGCTGCTGCACCGTCTCTCTGGCCAGGCCTCCTCTCCTGCGGCAGCGCCCTCCGCGCGTTAACAATTACTGCTGTTTCTGAATTCTCCATTCTCTGTAATCTGCAATTTAGTTGGGTTTGTGGGGGAGATCCCATTACGTGTCTGCATGCTGTACCTCTCTTTCAGCTGAGTAAGGGCACTCATTAACCGTGCGTTGGCAGCGTCCAAGGAAGCAATGCGTTTCTCCTGCAAACAAAGGGGCAGAGGGGAACAGTCAGTGAAAGGCACGAGAGTTCTCCCTCTGCGAGGCCAGGGCTCGTCCTCAGACAGCCACCCAGAGGACTCTTCATCAGGACCTCGCGCTTTGGCATTCCT
>NW_010286556.1:62446-71475 GCF_000700745.2 Antrostomus carolinensis
GGTCTCTGAAGTGCTACACAGCAGTTCTTTAAATCCGCCGCTATTAGCGGGGCCACAAATGTACTTTGCCTGTGGAATTGCCAACAAGAAAGCTGGGGAAGGACTTTTCATAAGGGCAGTTAATGACAAAACAAGGGGAAATGGGTTTAAACTGAAAGAGGGGAGGTTTAGATTAGATATTAGGAAGAAGTTCTTCACTGTGAGGGTGGTCAGACACTGGAACAGGTTGCCCAGAGAAGCTGTGGCTGCTCCTCCCTGGAAGTGTTGAAGGCCAGGCTGGATGAGGCTTTGAGCAACCTGGTCTAGTGGAAGGTATCCCTGCTGATGGCAGGGGGGTTGGGACTGGATGAGCTTTAAGGTCCCTTCCAACCCCAACCATTCTATGATTCTATGAATGTGAGCTAAATTCATCTGAGTGTCCTGAACAAACCAGAGATACCAGCTTCTCCAAGTCTTCAGTTATACAGGACTTCATTGCAGTGTTTGCTCTAACTGCAGCTCCTACAAAGACGGTAAGATTCCTCTTCTAAAACCCAGTGTTCTCCCAAGATAGTTATTCCTGTCAGTGTTTAATTGATTCTGTTAGTGTAAATTAATAGTTTAATGACTTGTGGCCTCCCAGGATGGCTTTGATGGCAACTCCCACTGATTACAGTACCATAAGGATGGGAGCAAGGGCTTCCATGTTGCAGCCTGCTCCTGCCACCCCGGCTCTTTGTGACACCAAAGTCACTGTCCTTCTCCGTTTGCCATGAGTGGGAGGGAACAGAGCCACCCCAGAGGGGCCCAGCAGTGTGTCTGTGTGTAACTCTGAAGGTCCATGCATGGACATGTCCATCACTACTGCACAGCCTGCGATGACAAAAGGAGACCAGCGTAGATTGGCTCAGGGTAAGAGCCTCACGTGGAAGACACGGGATGGCAGGAGACAGGACAGGCTGTCGAGAGCTGCTGGGGGGCTGAGTCTGCACTGCTCCACCTTTCAGACCCCGGCATCTGCCAGGCTTTGCTGAGTGCAGAAGGGAACAGGATGATTTACTAGCTTTGAACAAATTACTCTACAGAAAAACAGTGATTCTTTTTACAAAGTTACTACTGGCTCATCTCCTTTTTAATTAGCTATACAGTAAATTAGTCATGAGTAGTGACTCAAAGTGATTAATAGGGCTGTTAAGAGTAAGCCTAGACTATACTATCACCTAGCCACAACCTGTAGGAAGTTCTGGCTGCTGAGAAGATGCTGATCTCTGTCTAGACAAATTAAAAGATTACAGACTGTACTTTCAGATTCTCTTTTCCAAGCAGAGTGTTTTACACCCATCATCTGATGCTCCTCTGCCATCGTAATCTCTGGCAATAACTGAGCTTCCCAATCCTGCAACCTTCAAAGGCTGAAAAAACACGTTGGCTTTGCTCTGGCCAGGCTTCCTGTTCCTTGTATCCAGGTCCTGCAAGCATTGCTGGAACGTGAAGCACCAAGCAAAGCTCTTGGGACCTCAAACTGAGCTAAGGAGGATCTGATCCTTCCCCAAACTGACTGAATTGTGGGCACCATCCTTCCACAAACTGCCATCCCCCACATCCTCTGTGCCACCCGCCCAGCTCCAAGGCTGGAAACAGCCGTACGAATGTGAGCACTGTGACAGTGAATCGAAAAAAAAGAAGCCTGGCCAGCTCTGCCATCGACTGCAGCTTGCTGCTGACTCACCCACGTGCACGGCCTTGAGCTGGCACTGCCTCATGGCAGGGAAGCTGCATGTTGGCAGAGTCACCCTGAAAAGTGCTGCAGCCCTCGGTACTGGGGACTCACCTGTGCATCGATAATCTTCTGCTTGGAATCCACGGCAGCCTGCATTTCTGCATGGTCCTTCTTTAACTCCTCCTCAACTGACATCAGCCTGGTAGCCCAACAGATGAGAAAAGAAACTACATTTGTTGGGCTCTGCTAAGCCCAGATATTAGTCTCATACATGTCTAAAGCAGCTACCCAGAGTGAATGATAAGGATCATGCCCTCATGATGAACATCTCTGAAGCACAGAGGAAGAGATGTGAAATACCAGAGAAGCTCCTACAGACAGAACTGGCCCCATCATCCACACCCGGTCAAACTGTCCCACCTGGAATTGCAATGCTGAGGCACTGGGTGATGACCCACCATTGTGCACTCGAGCACAAAGGAGACACAGTCACTGGCACTACCTCTCCTTACACACAAACCAAGAGTTCAGAACCTGGCTTTTTTCCAGCTCTTGCTCTTCGTTAAGAGCCATTCTCCAGCAGGCTGTCCCAGAGCTCAGGTGATACAGGACAGCAAAGGCTGACCAGTTACGAGGGCTGATTTAACGCATCGAGTTGGTTTGGCCCAGGTAAAGGTGACTCTATCTATCTGCACTGGAACAGGCTATGTCCCCCAGAAGTGTAACCACCACATCCCACTGGCTGGGAGTTACAGCGAGGAGGAATGGGATGGTGACGAGATCTTGAGCTGAACATCAGGAAAAGAACATTTTGATGGTTACGTCTATTGCTCATATGAACAGAAGAGCAAGCCTGCCAGATCCTCCAGGAACTGGGGCAGGCTGTCAGCTCTCACCTCCTCATGTTTTGCCTTTGTGAATCAGGAAAATGGCAGGGTTTTCCTTATCCCAGGTAACACTGATGGGGGGAACAAAAGATTCAGGGCCTGAAATCTCCCCCAGGGGCAGGAAGTGAATAAATGCTGGAAAACCCATGTGGAAACCTGCCTGCACCTCCAAAGAACCCTGATTCTCCTGAGCAGGGGGGTCAGCTCTAACGCCAGCCAGGCTGCCCGCCTTATTGCCATCTCCAGCATTCCCACTTGTCCTGTACCTGCTGATGATGCCCTTCATCTGGATCTCCTTATCCTCCTGCTGTCTCCGGAGCCGCTCCTCGCTCTCCTCCAGCCTGGCCTGGTACTCCAGCATCAGCTTCTGCGTTGTCTCCTCCTGGCACTTGAAGCGAGTCTCATACTCTTCCAGCTTCTTGTTGGAGATACGAAGCTTGTCCTGCAGCACCACGAGGTCCTGCTGGTACTACAGCACGCAAGGACAGACACAGGAGGAGAAAACACATGTGGGATGTTACCTAGTAGAGCTTTGCCCTTGCCAGGGTTTCCCCAAAACCCAACTGTGCCCCTCTCCTTGCAATAGACTGGCTGCAAACCCGTGTCAGATAACCCCGCTTGCCGACACCTCCTCTTCAGTCTTCTCCACACTGTGCTAGGAGCGATGCTGCGTTCCGCTGGACGGGCAGGTCACTGGCAGGTTCAGAGAAGGGGTTGTTAGCAGAGTCAGGCATTTCACATGAGGAATGCAGGTTAGAGGGAGGGAATGGCAAACGCAGCTGGCATTTTCCTCACACTAACAGCACATGGCTAAACACAGGCAGGAGAAGCTGCACCGCTGGGATTTTGGGTTCACACGAGCTCTTCAGTCTACAACAATAAATGTGGGTGTGTTGGAGCTGCTGGAAGCCCAGCAGGAGCTGTTGGTGCTGCCTGTCTCCTGTCAGGCCCCAGGCTCTGCAGCAGGGACAGACGTGGCCGCTGCCATCTCGGCACAAAGTGGTCACTCATCATCAGGGTGAGGGCAACTCGCTGGCGTGGGCACGGCCAGTGAACACCACTGCTTTTTGGGGCCCAGCCTTTTAAACCACGCCAGCAGATGTCAAAGCAGGGTTCAACCCAAGAAGAGCTGCTGCATGAAGCCAAGAGCCCACAGCTGTACTGTTCATTCAGATGAAGCTAAAAATCAGCAGCAGAAGAATCACGTAAAGCAATCAAGAAATTTAAGAGCGTTCTAACTCAGTAAAACCGGGTTCAGCTATTGCAGAAGCGGAGCACTCAGTACAACTTGCTTTGCTAAAGGAAAATCCAGTGTGCATCTGTACAAAAACCCCTCCATTTTCAGTTCAAAACATTATCTTTGGAAATTGTCTTTAAAAAAATAAAATCTCAACCGGGATAACCTCAGAATAATTAACAAACAGCTGATAATTTGACAAGCTGCTTTTCAAAAGCCAGATATGGGAAGAAGACTTCCATCTGAGTCATGAAGTCTGTTACAAAGCTGCAAGTGTGATTCATGAACTGACACAAATGTGCTTAATTGAGTCTGGACTTGGCTAGCTGGAAATACAGCCTCCCCCTCGGCCATCGCCGCTTGGATAAGCGCTCAAATGATGGACTTGGTTGTGTCCCCGTTTGGAGAGTCCTGCTGGGGAGGGTGACCAGCAGCACATCAGCTCTTCCCAAACTGCCAAAGTATTGGAGCTGTGGCAGGAGCTCTGAGCTCCTTCGGCCTGGGCAGGGACAGGCACTACCGATCACTCTGCTGTCCCTTTAGCAAAGCTTTTCCGGCAGCGCTGAAGCGACACGGTTTGCACATGTCACTGGGAGCGATGAGGGAACACAAAGGCCCGCACAGTCACACAGAAGCATCGAAGTCAGACAGAAGGGAGTTGCTTGAACAGGAAAGGTTATATACCTACCCTAGCCTTAAACCAGGAGCAGCGTAAGCGAGCTCAAATGATAGCAGGAGAGGCCTCAGAGCCCGAAGGAGTTGCTCCTGTCTCTAGAACACTTGTCTCATTCTTGTTCACTTCTCACAGTAACAGGGAGAGAGATTATGCTAATGGCGAGTTTTAATGTCAGTGACTGATGGGACAGCAAAGGAACAGAAGATGCTGCATGGGAATGAGACAGCAGGTTCCTGGGGGTGGGGGCTCCCTCAGAACTCGGGACAGGGACCGGTTTGCTGCTGCACTGTCAGAGTTGGGAATCCCACCATCATGTGCCTTGAGCAGGGCAAGGGACGGGGTGAGCCTGGCGTGTCCCGGGGTGCATTGGCCCCTCGGGTTGGTGTGGAAATGGAGCAGTCCCTGTGAGTGCCCACCTGGTAAAAGCTGAGCCCATTTCACAGGCCAGGGAGCCAGGAAGGGGATCAGTGACAACGCCTGGCACACACAGGGCCCGCAGCGCGGGGCCATCTGCCTGCCCGCGGGAGCTGGCAGCTGCGGGCTGGAGGAGGCCAGCAGGTTTCTGAGCCTGTAGCCCTTTGGCATTTCACCTCACTCCGCTCCCACTGCAACAGCAAAGCTGACCATGGTCATCTCCACTGCAGCCTCGAACGAGCACTGAACCCTTTCTGCAGCCCCTCAATGACTAAAGGCCGCGATAACCCAGTGCATGACGCGCCAGGCTGCGCTGCCTTCCCTCTGATTTGCTGCCTACTAGTGTCTCTGCTGAGGTGGCAGTCGAGGCTTCTGTACCACAGAGTCTGCTCAACACGCCTATTTTCCTGTGTCAGCTGCTATCTGATCAGTATGTGCCTGTGTATTTATTTACAGGAATACCCAAGGAGCACAAAGCCAGTAAGAAATGGGCTGAACTCTCAAAAAATGCTGCCAGGCTTTTCCTGGGGCAGCTGGGAGCTGTCACCTTGTACCTCCCCGTCCCTACGGTACCTGCCTTTGGCATTTCTCTTGAATTTAATGGATGACAGTCCCAAAGTGACAGAGCACAGCAAAATGAGAACAGGAAGGCTACCACAGAACCATGTCTGTGCTGGAAAAACAGGAAAGAAGCTCAGGGAGGGTGATGTCTGCAGTTCTGTGGGACCAGGTGGTAACGTGTGTGGTGTGACAGAAGAGCAGCACATTGAGGAAACATCCCAAATGCCAGCTGTGCCCCGCGGCAGCGGCCCTGGAAGAGCTGGGCTGCTGAGAGAGCACCTTGCAGAAGCAGCAGTCAACAAAGACGGGACCTTCTCAGCTCCTGACTGCTGGATCCGTATTTCTAACCCTTTTTTGTCATCCCTGGCCAGGTCTACCTGGTCTCTTCCCTGCTTCTCCCACTGAATACTCTGGAACTGACACCCTGACAGAGCCCCAGACTGGTCAGGCCCTGGTCTGTGTGACACAGCCATGAGCTCGGGGCAGTGTCCCCTCTACAGCAGGGGGAGTAGGAATGGGGGAAGTAAGAGGCACTATCTGGCTTCAGAGTTTGTTGCAGAGTAGCACCAGCACTTGATTCCTGGCTCCTGTTTACCTTACTCGCTTTCATCAGAGGGTAGTTCCAGTCACTGAGTGTGTGAAAACCTCCCAAACCTTCCCCAGAAGTGCCCTGTGAGGCTGGGCAGCCAGGCAACACCCCGCTCTCCTGGGCAGGGACATGCCACGCAGCCCACCTTGTCCCCAGGGTGCTCAGATGAACGACATTCAAGGAAATCCTCTCTCTATTTAGAAACTTGTTTCAATCCAATCAGGTTTTACCTTTTCTGCTTGGCTGAGCTCGTCCTTATTCCTGAGCTTATCCCTGTGCTTGGAATCTGGGTCAATGCTTTCATCTTCTAAAAACTGCATGTTCATATTCAAAAGCCAAGCAGCAGTGCGGTCCAGGGCATTGGGGTTCACAGGAGAAGGGGCCTACAATGAAACATACAACCATAACAAAAGAAAAAACCTGTAACAGAAATGGTCATGAAGCTGGAGAGAGAGAGTTTCCTTCCAAGCAAGCCCTCTCCCATGCTGCTCAAACAGCAACAAACGAGCCTGAGCCACCAGAGCAGCGGGGGCTGGAGGGCAGGATCAGCTCCTGTTCTGCACCTGCACATTATTTTAGGTCAAACAGCCTTTGACAGCTCAAATCCTTCCCTGTGCCACCCCCACAGAACAGAGGTACAGCAGCACGCTGCACGGGGGTCCTGCTCAAAGGACAACGGGCCCCGCTTCCTGAGCAGGTCCTGTCACCTCAGAGGGACACGACCCGAGACGGCACAGAGCTGCAGGCAAATGGAGGGGCTCGACGTGGCACATTCACGCTGCAGGAAGAGATTTCACTCAACTCTTCACCCTCTTCATCCCACAGGGGATCGGGATGACTTGGTCGAGGGAATCCAAGTTACCAAGTCAGAAACATCGAGGACTTTCTCCTTCATTCAAACCTCTGGACAGGAGAGACGCTCGGTCACCAGCAAGCAGCAGAACGTGAGGTTCTGCACTCGGAAGGAGTGGGGACTGGTTTAATCCCCTCACTGGGGGCTGGGGGCTTTCCCAGACCAACTTCCAGTCTGGTCTTCTACTTCCAGAATTTTAACTCAGAAGTTGCAGACTCAGCTCATGAAAATCATTGCTATAAATCCTCACCCAGCTTGTGGCTTTCTGCTTTTTCTTGCATCTCCAGCTGGGGCTGGCAGCTGCTCAGAATCCCTGGCTTCAAGGAGCTGTGGCCACTCGGGTTCATCTCAGCAGCGTAAAGGTCACTGGTAAAGGATGTCAATGAACAGAGCTCACAGTGCCCACTGTGCACGGTCCTTCTGCCTCTTTCTTCCTTCTCTGAAGAAGTGAGAAAGGACACCTGATCTGGCCTGGGACAGCTTGGAACTCAATTCAGCAGAAAAACTTAAGAGAAGTAGAGGAAGTGCTTCTGGTTGTCAGGAACGAGGTTCACGGTCTTCTACTACGATGGACACCAAATGGGACTTCTTTGTTCTCAAGCAGCATTTAATACCATCAACTATGAGTGAGCAGCTTCATTATGGCTGACAGATGCTGCTAACAAGTGAAATGTGCAGACTGAGGGCAGGAGAGGCATCCTGAGGACTTCAGGTCTTGAGAGAAACTTTGAGAAGACAACAGGAGTGGGTGGAGGAAAGATCTGCAAACACATCTTGGCCAGGGCTTTCCAAAGGTCACGGGGAGTTCAGAGTTGCCTTTCTCGAAGAAACTCTGCTACCAAAGAGGCTGCTGCTGCTCGCAGAGCTCTGTGCCCTCTGTAGCTACTGAGTGTTGATCCACATTACACAAACGCTGCTCTGTGGGACACCTGCTAACGTCAGCGCTCATGACTCAACACCGGACACCCGGGACAGCTCCAGGTGGGGCTGATAAAGCCCATTCAGTGGGCAGCACTGACCAAGGCTCCACGGCCGCCCTGGACAGCAGAGGCAGCTACACCAACTCTGCTGCTCCTTCAACACCGTGGGGCTGAAAAGGTGCCTTAATTCAGGGTCTCTGTTGGGATGCAGCGAGCTCTTGCCAGTTGTCCACATCCTCTGGGTTTGCATTACTTTCAAAACTTCTTCAGGCACCATGAGGCCCTACTGTGTTAGTTTTCTAAAGGGTTAATTCTGAAATGTAGGATGAATAAATGGGCACTAGAAAAACAATTTCTCCGTGCCAGGAAAACCCTGGGTCTGTGACCTACTGCTTTAAATTTTAGCACCACAAATTTATTTCTCTGCAGCCCAGCATGTGGTCTGGGACCCGAATCACTGCAGAGCTCTGCACAGCAGGAACCTTGTTCTGGTCAGGGAGGACACTCCTTCCTCACTGCTCTCACCTCCCCAGAGGTGCTGAGTGGTGCTTACAGGAGGCTCTCACAGTCAGCCAGGAGTGTCCGGGAGCGCCGTGGCTCTGCTGGGACAGGAGCAGCAGCAGGGAGACTCTCAGTGACAAGGGAGGAGTAGGGCCTGGTCCAAGCCTGGGAGATGGCGTGGGGTTGACTATGGCATGGGATGAGAGCCTGGGCATGGAGAGGCAAAGCAGTGACAAAATGGTAGTGCAGGACAGAGGCGTGGCTGCCATCGCCCTCGTGTCTCTGCCACCTACCGCCTTGCGGCAGCCACACGCCAACGTGCCACGCAACGGAGGGAGCAGAGATCGAACACTGATCTGTGTTCCCATCCCTGGAGGGACCCTGTCTCGGGCCACGCTGGGTGCGAGAGCAAAGGTACGTCCCCACATGCAATGCCACCACGGGGCTCGCACTGATGAGGTCACTCAAAGCCGGAATAACGTCCCCTCCCATTGCCAAGTTCTTCTCCAAGTCCATGGGCTGACCCTGTCCGGCCCCCGGAGCTGGCACAGCCCCCGAACTCACCTGCTTGTGCATCGTGCGCTGCTTCATCTCGGGGCTGTCGCCCTTGGAGGAGGAGGACTGCTGCCGGAGACGGGCCCCGCTGCCCGGCCAGTCTGGCGAGGAGGACATCATGCTGCCGCTGGAGGGTC
>NW_010286557.1:0-21671 GCF_000700745.2 Antrostomus carolinensis
GCCTGGGGTTGCCCCGACCCAGGTACAGGACTCTTTTCCTGGGAGTATATTGCGTTATTCTTAAAATGATGTATTTCTGTTCTTATTCTTTGTTTGCTCCTTACCTTTTCATTTAGTATTTCAGTTCAACAACAAAAAAGCAGCTCTGCAGAATGTAAAAATGATCATTTTTGTATTTTTTAAAAAGTTAGCTCTATTTAATGCAATATAATATGGAATATAGTTGTATTTGCCAGACAGCTTAGTATCTTTTTGCTTGTCTTGTCTCTGTGCCCCCCTAAGAAGAGCCTGGCTGCATCTTCTGAACACACCCCTTTAGGTACTGGGATACAGCAGGTAATCTTCCCTAACTGCCTTACCCCAAAGCAGGCCAGACCCAGTGCCGTCAACCTCTCCTCCTCCATTTGTGTGCTTCAGTCTTCTAGCTGTGTTAGTGTCCTTCTGCTAGGCCTATTCTGTCAATGAAATTGCAGTTTTTCAATAGACTTATTATAAACTTAGTTTCTTTTCAGAGGAATCAGTTAAACTAAGTGATTTGTTAAGCAATCAGCTTCAAACCATTCCTCAAAAATATCTGATTTTCAACTTTCACAACCTGAGATACATATTTATATTCCCTGAAATTTCTGATCTGATACATTTTATTGATTTTTTAATGTTAAGAAGAGTCAGCAATTGGAAAAGCTAATAGGGATGTAGGAAAGACCTCATTACTGTTGTAAAGCTAGTGTTGTATGTGGCCGTTTCTTTACAGGACTATAGTGCTAGATGGAGTTGCAACTAAACATTTTATTAGGGCTTTTTTCTTCTAAAATCTTGAATTGGGTACAGTCTTAAGAAATGTTTTTATCAATTTTGCCTTATTTTACTATTTTATACAATTTTGTATTGTTGCAGTGTGTGGTGGTTTCACTTGGCTGGAAGCCAAACACAGCCACTCGCTCACTCTCCCCCCCACCACAGCTGGATAAGGGAGAGGATTGGGGGGCAAGGGTAAGGAGACTCGTAGATCGAGGTAAGAACAATTTAATAATTGAAATAAAATAAAACTTAGATTGATAATGATATTACTGTAATAATTATAATAATAATTATAATAATAATAATCTGAGCCCATTCTCAGATAATGATCCCGGAGAAGTGACGAAACCAAAACCACAATCCTGGAAGAGCAAGAGCCCAAGCGAAAGCCAGAGAGAGAGAGAGCCCCTCATTAATATACTGAACATGATGTTATGTGATATGGAATATCCCAGTGGCATATCCTAATGCCAGTCTAGCTTAATAACTATTCCTTGCCCTCCCTAGATCTTGTACTTGCAGATTAGCAAAACACTTTAAGTCCTTCAACTTCCAACAACAATTGAAAACATTGGTATGTTATCAACATCCTTCTCATAACAAGTCCCATGCTGAAAACAAAACAGAGCACTATTCTAGCTACTGAATAGAAACCTAACTCTGTCTTAGCTGAAAAACAGGACATAGAGAGTTAGGCTTCTGCTTTTCAGCAGATAGAAGAAAGTGTCTGGTTCTGTTAACAAGTCTTGCTAATGAATTATTATATATGTCTCAGCAAGGATCTTTATCTCTGCAGTTCCACACACATATGCCCAATGGGTTTTTGAATTTCTAGAAGAGTTTTTCATTATCATCGGGATAAGGAAATTATGTCAATAATGAATGTGGAGTTCCTGCCTCCGGAGAACGGTAGTATATAGTGGAGATTAAAAAAAAAAAATCAAGGAGAACGCTTATGTAATAAATTATCAAAGCAATTACAGTTATTGCATCTTCTTTACACTTTTTCTTAAATGTGGTGGTTTTCCATATGCTATATATGGACTATTGCTGCTGGCAGAAAGGTGCTGAATTGTGCTTTAGCAAAACTTTTGTGGATGAGTTCCTCACTAAGTTATGAACTGTCTAGTGCAAGAATGCTAGTGGACAAATTCTTTACAGCAGAATTAAGAGACAACTAACAGCATGTGCAGCATCTCTGATACTTATTTAGAGCTCCAAGATTGGACTTCAAGGTTCCTTCACTGCTTTTTAGCATTTATTTTTGGACACTTATTTCCATTATAGAAATACATATGTCTAAGTTACTGGAGTTGAAATTATGCAGATATGGCTAAAAATAGTTATGAGCTAACCTCTAAAATGGAACTTTTTGATATAGTTTTTTTTGTTTTATAGTGTATTTCTGATATTTCTTAAGCTGTACAACTATACAGTAGTACAAAACTGGCTAAAACTAACATTGCAGCTGTGCATGACCATGAAACACTAGAGAACAGGGAAAGGAAGTAATTTCATTTATAATTTCTATTCTGTTAACAGTAGATTTTTGACATACTATTTAGTGAGCAGTAACTCTTTGGAGGCTCCAGGCATAGACCAGGTGGTATAGAAATGCTGTTTTAAAAAATCAGGCTTTTTGTGTACGTTTTTTCCTCCTCTGAATTCAGTGTCTGTATATTTGCAGTTGGATGTGGAGAACCAGTTACGAAGCTGTTAGCAAATACGTTTGGTGTAGCTAAAAACAGGTACAGTACGAAGTATCAGAACTTCAGTTAGTATCGTGTAGACAGAAATTCACACTGGGGTTCCTGAGATTAACAAATAAGTTTATAGTCATTTATTTCCTTGGACTTCTTCACTGTTCTTTTAAATATAATTTTCCATCTGTTGTTGCAGATTATACCATCTGAAGTCTTTATATTTGGAAACTCCACAGCTGATTAGTGAAGTTTGCTGTACCTTCATAATGTAACTCCTACTTTTAAAAAACTAAAATTGGTGAAATTATTAAAAAAATATCATTTAAATTAAAAGTGTATGCAATTACTCTGTCTTAAAACTGTACATAAATTCAGTTTCTTTCCTGCTTAGGAGAGCTCTAAATAGGACTATCTCAAATTACTTGAGACACCACCTCACTTCATGGGATGCAACTTCCAGTGTGAGGGGCTTTAGTGGAGAAGTAAAATTTTAAGTTGTAACAGAAGCATGCTTTGCACAGAAGGCAGAGCATTTTACTAATTCAATATCAATATGAAATGATCAAAATACAGTACAAAAATGCAAAGATATTCAAATGAGTGAGTCCCTAACACTGTCAGAATAGAATAACATATTTGCTTCTTAATTGCATAGTTCTAATGTTCTGTAGACTCCTTAAAAATATTTCATTAAAAAATTCTTCAGAGGCTTAGAAGCTGAGACACCTGAAAACAGCTATTTAAATTCACTTACTAGTGCTTGGAGACAGAGAGGCTTCCTATAATTTTTTAAATCTGAGTTATCGTAAATTAAGGTCATTTGAGATAGGATTAAACAGACGCAGTGTTACATCGAAATTAAATTCATTGTCAGTGTGTATGCAGTAATAGCTGTTACTTGTCTACAAGTGTGTTCCTCTTATCTATTGCTCTGTTTGGAAACATGGTGAGTTGTGTCATCTCCACTAAAGGACTTGTTGATCGGAAACCTTCAACTGTAGAACTGGAATGTCCATGAATTTTAGCCTCATTGGCCTTTGTTTTCAATTGTTTCTCAGATCTCACAGATTTCATGTTTTGGTATTTATAATTTTGAAGAGGATTTATATTTATAGAATTTAAGCTTTTTATAATTTGTCAATTAATTGTGTGTGGGAGGTTAGTTTGGATTGAGTTTTCTTGTATGGCACTATTTGTCATCTTTTAATCTGCTCTGTTAATTAATGTTAAATAAATCTAACAGTCCACTAAATACAAAATAAACATGGTTTTCTTGGCATTGAACTGCAGCTTTACTATTTATTTTAAGGTGTTCAGAGGTGCTTCTTACCATGGTAGCTGAGAACTTAATGTAAGTTAGTGTAATTATCTTACTACTTTTGAGGTAAGAAATTGATCGCATCTTTCAAATAGAAATCAGAAAAACAGGGATATAAATGCTTATTAGCAGTATAGCACAAATGTTTATTGTTAGTATAGTACTCACATTTTATAAAATTTATCAGTATTATACTGTACCTGGTTTTCAAATGAGAAAATCTAAGTATTTGTGCAAAACGGCTTCTTGAATGCCAGTTCAGTGTTGGTGGTTTCCCACCAAGTCACTCTATTTCTTTTCTCCGCCACCAGTACTCAGCTAACCTGTCAGAAGTCATAAGGTTTCAGTAGTCAGAAAAAATGCAAATAACATCAAGTTCAGTCCACAGTATTACATGCAGACATCATAGATGCATTGCTTATGTTGCAGAATTTACAACCTTTGGTTGCTCTAGTGATATTTCCAGTTAGGTGTCAAGATAAGGGCATGATTGTAATGGTCACGTGCTATTTATAGACATTGCTCATTCAGCAAGCTGAGGTTTGCTTCTCTCAGCCTTTCTTCCTAAACGTTTCAGTTCTACTTCTGTGCTGTTTTCCAGACTTCCTTAAATTAAGTAGGAAGTAGTCACTATTATGATATTAGGGCCCAATATACATTTCAGGGTATTTAATTCCTCACACTCCTCTGTTGTTTGGGTTTTTTTGTTTGTGGGTTTGTTTTTTTTTTTAAAGCCAAGCTGGCAAAACACAGATCAACATAGCACATATATCTGCAAAGATAAGTGTTCTGGAAAGCACACCTTTGGAAAGCCACACTGAAGTCACTGGGAATCTGCAGGAGCTTATAGATCTGTTTCTGGATCCTGATACAAGGTTGAATTCTGAAAGTATGTAGATGTACACATCAGTTAAGGCAGTGCAAGATCCAAAGTGTTTTCTTGCAAAGATGTGAAGTTTGAAAGCACTTGAAATAGTAAACTGTTATGAAAATGAAATTTGGAGAAATAGTTTGGGAAAGCTCTCAAACAGAGAATAGAGAAGTATCTACTGGAAGCGGTTCAAAAGATGCAATGAGTATCTCTTGCAGGCAATCTTCAAATTATTCTGAATTTACTGGGATATTTCAATGAAGAGGGCCTTCTGAAGTGAGCTTGGTGGCCTGGTATGTTTGCAAAAGTGCAGGAGGAGTCACAAAAAGTGAAAGAAAGTTTTTTCTCAGCTTATCTTCAAAGACATTCCTGTAAGAGCTGTTTCTGACTGGTAGGATGCCATCAAAGAAGGGAGGTATTTGCTGTGTTTTTTGTGCTGTGTCTGAAGCTAGTTGAGAGTGCAGTATAGATAATTTCTTGGCCTGAGTCTTCTGCTTACTGATGCTAGCTTGATAGCATGGATTCCTACACAAGAAATAGCAAGTCTTGCAGGCATCTGGGTTCTCCTCTCTGCTGACTTTGAGAACTCCACAAAAACTGACTTTGGGCACTGAAGTGTATGATGAGGCTGTGAAACAGGGCCACAAGACAGTATCTCTTCACTTAAGGCACTTAAAACCAAACTTGGCTGCCTATCACAAAAGCGTCACTGAACTGTCAGAGAGGGAACTGCACGTCTTAACTGTTGCTTCTTCCTCTGATTTCTATTTCTAGTTTAGAAAGTACACAAAAATGACTTAAGTGAGCTAAAAGAGCATAACTTTAGCTAAATGGTCATAGCAAAACAGAATGGATGGCAGTTAAACTTTTGTGAAGAACTTCTGCCTGTTGTTGCAACACATGTTGATGCACTTTAATATTTTCTTGCTTTTTTAGGTATTTACATATTTTCCAGTGAGAAGACCATTTGTGTTCTGTGCGATACTATTATCCTGAGTGTTAATAGGTTTCCAACTATTAAGATGAAATCTTATACCTTAAGTACTTAACTATAAATTTGAAAAATCTTCATGAGCGATCTCAAAGGAATACTTGGAATGCATTAATAGTAAATTGGCTCGTTTTCTTGTAATTTACTAGAAGTTCTAATATGAAAGCAGTTGTAATGTGGAAAGTATATTAATCCATGGAGATGCATTGTATATGTGAAATTACTACTTTAAAACTTTAAGACGTATGAGGTGATTTAGAATCACAGTAGCAAAAGATAAGTATCTTTTGAGGTAATGCATTTGGAATAAATACATCAACCTTAAAAACAAACAGTAATAAATTAAATTAGATGTTGCATAACCATATATCTTTTCTAAAGGATTATTGTGGGTGAAGAGACTGAACAGGAGACCTATAGTAAAGTTTGTTTCTCTTAGTTTATAAAAGCTGTCTAGAAATACTTTCACTTGAGATCTTATCTGAAAAATAAAGCCAGTGGTTCTTGAGAGTGAATCCTGAAGCGCTTAGCTTGATGCCATTCTGTGGAGACACAATCACCCTTTGGCTGTGCTATTTTTAATAAAGGTGACTGGACTTTAAGTAACTTATATGTAGTATATTTCAGAAATGGTTGTAAAATGATTATCTAATTTTCTAATTTATTTTTTAATAGAATGTGTGAAATTAAGAAAATGCAATTAATTTTAACACTGTAATATTAATCAAAATTATTTTTGACACTAGGAGGCTGAATATCCTTGCTCTTTATGGAGACAGGCTGTGTAAGCAATGTCTAAGGCTTTGTAAAACTGCTGCCCAATAGACTGGAACATGGAGACACAGCTGGACCCCATGAAGGATGACTTACCCTTAATGGCCAATACTAACTACATGCTCGTAAAGCACTATGTATTGGATTTGGATGTGGATTTTAAAAGTAAAGTTATTGAAGGCGTCATAGTTTTATTCTTTGAGACTGGGAGGCAGTACAGGAAAACCAACAGTTCTGGCAAAGTCGGCGGCCAATCACAGTTTGATGAAACCTGTAACACGAGGGCATCCGAACCCTGCCACGTTCCTGAG
The DNA here is from genome assembly GCF_000700745.2 of Antrostomus carolinensis. NCBI lineage: Eukaryota > Metazoa > Chordata > Aves > Caprimulgiformes > Caprimulgidae > Antrostomus > Antrostomus carolinensis. The sequence goes on from NW_010286557.1 coordinate 6,770, forward strand.
GCAGATGTGAGTGCCTGTTCATCTAAAACAGAATGTAATGATTTTGCTGTCTGTGGTAAAGGTGAAGAAGATACTTCCGATAAAAATGGTAACCATAGCAACGAGGAACAAGCTTCTGGGATTTCTAGTTCAAAGGACTGCTGTGACGTAGAGCATCATGGGAACAAAGATTTTCTGCTGGTATTGGACTGCTGTGATTTATCCGTGTTAAAGGTTGAGGAGGTAGATGTTGCTGCTGTGTCAGGCATTGAAAAATTCACAAGGTCTGCCAAGCTAACTGATGTTTCAAAGGAGCTGGAAAATCTCAGGAACCAGATCGTACATGAACTTGTTACTTTACCTGCAGATCGTTGGAAGGAACAGCTATACTATTTTACTTGCTGCAGCCAGGCACCTGGCTGTGGAGAGCTTCTGTTTACTACTGGCACTTGGAGCTTGGAGATAAGGAAATCAGGAATTCAGACGCCAACAGACTTCCCTCATGCAATAAGAATATGGTACAAAACCAAACCGGAGGGAAGATCTGTTACATGGACTACAGACCAGAGCGGCAGGGATGTAACTGTTAGCTGAAACCTTTGCACACATGAACTTAGAATGTCGAATCATGTAATGCTGAGCAATTGTGAAGATGATGACCATTCTCTTCCCTTGTTTTAATTTCATCCTTGGTTCATATCCTGTTGTCTTGTAGAACAGACAAACTCTCTACTCAAGAAACCCCAGTGAACTTGCAGACCTCAGGCCTGTCTAAGTGATTGCATTTGCTCATTCTGAGTGGGAGTAAGTAATTGTGTATTGGAAAAAGCGTGTGCAGAGAATAGAAAATTATCACTTAGGGGAAGAAAAGGTATGCATGACAGGTTATTCTCACTTTAATGTTTTGTGTTCTTTTTCCTTCCTGGTTTACACAACTGATCATAGAGCATGAAGATCAGCATACATAATAAGTACATACATAATATTTAATAATCAGCATACATAATATTTAATAGAATTGCTTCAGAACTGGTCTTTTATCAATATTGTAACAAGTCTTTTCCTGTTTAGTCTCTCATAATCAGCTTTTAAAATCTCCTTAATCTATTATGTAAATTACATTGATGATAGTAAATGAACCACAAACCAAAACTGCAAGAAGAATTGGCATTTTATGTAGTGCTTGTGAAAGTACACAGTGCTGTACAGAAATCTTCGAGATAAGCTTTTTATAGGATGGAAACTACAAGCCACTCTTGACTTCTACAGCTGTAATTGTTTTACTGTAATGTTCAAAGCTAGATTTTGGTGGCTGTTAGTTCTTTATGATACCTAAAAAAACAGGACCAAAGTTGGAATGTGAGGAAGAAATTTGGTCTAATTGAATACTTGCTTGAATATTTCCTAAACTAGAGATATATGGTTAGTTTTCATTTCAGTTATGCTAATAGAAATTAAGAGTCTTCTCACTGGTGTCCAGTTTAGGGAGGAAAATGAGGCCTTCTAATTAATTGTACATCTGGTAGTTAGGTAATTCTACTGCTAAAACATGAGCAGCATCCTGTCTGGGAATGTCTCAGTCATATTCTTTACCTCCTCTTCCTCCCTTTCTCACTCCCCAAGTAGGTTTAGGAAATTTAATTCAATATAGTATCTTTAGTTATTCAAATTCTGATTTTGACTGCATGCAATGGTAGGACAATTGCCTGTGATCACACAATGTGTTTGTGTCTACTTGTCCTTTACTGAAGTCTTTGAAACTAATGTTATCAACACTCCGCTGGTAAAGGACTAGTCCTCTCTATATTGTCTGTGTGTATGAGCATTTGAAGGTTTCTTTTAAGCATCTAAATCATTAACATCTTTCGGTTTTGACTCTTTTTCCCTTTCACCACAAAGCATTATTCTTACTTTAGAGGCATTTCATGGCAGTTGTGCACAAACACTTGGAATTTTGTGATTCAGTGATGAAGCAGGAAAAGATGTCTTGATGTGGGTGAGACAGTCTGATGGTAGCAACTAGTCTCAAGCTGGTTTATTTTCAGTCTTTTGTAGGGTGTTCCAGAAAATAAGTTTTCATATCACAGCCATTAGAATCTTTCTTACTACGTTTTAAAAATCAAATTCTGTATGTGATGGACCCATACATATAATTGTAAAACTCATTGTACAAAATGCTGTCATATTTTTCCTTCCCTTTCTGAAAATAAAGCCCATTTATAATGTATAGGGGAAGTACTATTAGTTATATATTACTTATATTCTCATAGGGAAATTCTTTAAATTGTTCCAAATTATGCGTATGGTGCTTTTTTAGGCAGCTGTCAAATCCTTTCCTAGAGGAGTCTATAATCTATGGTTCTAACCACGAAGAAAAGTGAAGTGAATAACAAAGTACAAGTATTGTGTAATTTAATACTAGTACAATGTTTTGAAATTTAACCTATGCACTATTTTATAAAAACTCCCCTTTTATTTGTTTTAAACAGTGATGTATTATAATGCACAAAAAAAAATTGTTAAAGCTTTGTGGGATGAGTTTAGGCAAGTTGAGATGTGCTTATGCCCATGCAAGCCTGATGTTAGCACAGCAGGGCACACTTCTGCTTTCAGTAGAGGAACTGAACACGTGGAATTTCAGCATTTCCCTTTCTCGGCTTTTGGCACTAGAAAATTACATTAATGATCAAGAATGAAGCTTTTATTTAGCCTTAGAACATGTTTTTTGTAATAATGTGCTTCTTGGAGCCTTTATGTGGAAAATATGAAAAGACAGCAAAAGAGAGGAATAGAGTATGTATGTGACTGTATGTGGGTATGCACGTGTATGTGCATATATGTATAAACATACACACATTTTTGTCTTTCCAAAAGTTATACTGACAGGGACTATATCAGTTCTTAAAATTGGCAGGTAGCTTTTAACAGTGATCCATAACATAATTATTAAAATAGAAAAAAAAATGTTGATTATAGTGTTTGTAATTTATATATCATGAACAAAGAGCAGTTCTGTTTCAAAGTTTTTTCAGTTGTTTACTAGCACAGCACACAACTGGGCTTTCACACTAAGAAGGCAATGTTGCCATTTTATGAAAATTACGCTTTTGTTTGAGGTATTCTTACTAATATTAAATATTATAAAATTATTTAAAATAAAAACTCACTTTACACACTATAATAACCACTTTGTGGAGGGAGTGATAAAACATCTTTCATTAATGGTAAGGAGAAAGTTTTTGCCAGCCCATCAAGGAGTTTAAGCAGTTTTGCCTGACTCGTAGGAGTATGTATCAGTGTTGAGTCAGCCTGGCTCACAGGCTGACATTAATTTTAAGACATTTGGGTTAAAATTTAAGAGGTAATTTTGTTAGCAGACAGCCTTGGGAATTCACCTTTAATGGGAGATTTCTCCCACATTTTTTCTACCCTACTTACTGTCACTTGTAGTGCTGCCATAAATTAGTTAATGGTTTTGTGAATGGTTTATCATTGAATTGCATGCTTCCTCATTTGTTGTAAATAATCTTGTATTTCTGTAATGTGCAGCTAAAACAGCCGGGTTAGATAGTGATTAGGGGAATATCCAAAGAGGTGGTACCCAACAAAGCAATAAAAGACCTTGGTTTCCTGTTTAAATAATTTGATGCTACTGATTCTGCTGAAACAGCAAAGAACTAGTAGAAAAGTTCTGCTGAACCTGTTGTGATCTGTTTGGGGTCCTGTGTCAAGGATCTATGTCAGGCTGGATCTCACTGGCATGGAGACAATTCCTTATTATTTTTGTCTTCAGATAAAAAAAGAGAGATTTAACCTTTTTTGAAACTGGTTGTTTCAAACCTGCCTCTCCTTAAAGACACGTTTGTTTTGAAATGCAAATCATGTTCGAATATTCATAAATTCAGGTATTCATAAATTTAGGTACTTCTGAAGATAAGCTCTTAAAAAGTCTTACCCTTCTTTGCCACCTTAGTCAATCAGACCGTGTTATGTAGTATGATGCATACAGTAAGGACTAAATAAAAACTGTATGAAAGTATACATAGGAAAATTGAAATTTTTCATTTTTTACTCTTTTAACATTTAGTTCATAGTTGATATTCCTTTTTGAAAGAGACTGAAATTTTCATAAATGTTCTAAACTTGAGATTTTTTATAAATATTCAGGGTAATGGAAACCTGCTACACATATTTCTTGAATATTTAGCTGAAACTTGAAGTTGCAAGTGAATTCTTGAGCAGTGATCTCCAGTTTCCAGGAGGTTACACACAGAAGTCCATGTTTATGAACTTTCTGTATATGGAAATAAATGCTAGAAAAAATGTTTTGTGTAGCTGTTAAGCACCACGTTTCTAGTGTCAGTGATAACAGTGATATTTACTAAAAATCAAGTAGCAGAGTTTAATACGTTTTAGTGTACATTATTTCCTTAAGTTTCAGAACAATTTGCAAGAACTATGAAATTGTTTTGTTTTATCTAGAGACTGCTGGAGAAGCAAAATGTTGCCATTTCACATGTGGATATTGTCTGGGTATTGGCTACAAATAGTTCCCTAATCATACTCACATACCTGGGCATTTTAGGCCATATTTAGAACATGTTTGCAAGTAGGCCTGCAAAAAAAGAGGGTAATTTACTAATTCCCAGGCTGGATCACACAGTTTCTTCTACTCAGTCTGACCAATGATCTGGATGAAGGGATTGAGTGCACCCACAGTAAATTCCCAGAAGACACTAAGCTGGGTGGAAGTGTTGATTTGCTTGATGGTAGGAAGGCTCTACAGAGAGATCTGGACAGGTTGGATCAATGGGCAGCAACCATCTGTATGAAGTTCAACAATGCCAACTGTTGGGTCCTTCACTTGGGTCACAACAATCCCATACAACATACAGGCTTAAGGAAGAGTGGTTGGAACGCTGCCTGGTGGAAAAGGACCTGGGGGTGTTGGTGCACAGCTGGCTGAATATAAGCCAGCAGTGTGTGCAGGTGGCCAAGAAGGTCCACAGCATCCTGGCTTGTATCAGAAACAGTGTGGCCAGCAGGACCCGGGAAGTCATCCTTCCCCTGTACTCAGCTTTGGGGAGGCCACACCTTGAATATTGGGTCCAGTTTTGGGCCCCTCATTACAAGAAGGACACTGAGGCTCTGGAGCGTGTCCAGAGAAGGGCAACAAAGCTGGTGATGGGGCTGGGGAACCAGCCTTATAAGGAGCGGCTGAAGGAACTGGGATTGTTTAGTCTGTAGAAGAGGAGGCTGAGGGGAGACCTTATCACTGTCGACCACTACCTGAAAGGAGGTAGCAGAGAGGTGGGTGTGTGTCTTTTCTCCCAGATAGAACAAGATAGTGATAGAACAAGAGGCAACGGCCTTACATTGGGCCAAGGGAGATACAGGTTGGGTGTCAGGAAAAATTCCTTCACTGAAAGGGTTCTTGGGCACTGGAACGGGCTGCCTAGGGAGGTGGTTGAGTCACCACCTGGAGGTATTTAAAAGACGAATAGATGGGGTGCTCAGAGATGTGTTTTAGTAGTGGATCTCAAAGGTCTTTTCCAACCAAACGATTCTATGATTACCCCTGAAGTTCAGCATAATGCTTTGTGTTTGTATTTTCTGTCTCAAAACTGTTAACAATATAGAGTCAACCACAGAGCTTCTTTGTACTAATGAAAAGAGGGAAGGAGGAAGAGCTAAAAAGGAATGAGGAAGAAGCCTACCAAAATACACTTCCCGAAAGAGATACTCTTGACCTCTCTAAATCTGGATGCTGGTTCCCTCCACCACTCGTATGATGACATAAGTGTGTATACAGCTAGGTGAGAAGGCATATTAGAGGGCTAATCTAACTGAAAATAAGTGGGGGAAGGGGATACTTGAGGGGAATTGTTTGTAATATGCTACTGAGGTTAGTTTGGGAGGTAGAGTTATCTGTTTCCGTGGCGATACAGATTTGTGCCAATGTGACCCTGCATATGTAGCCTTTATGGAGTCGGAGGCATCCTTTGTGTTTTCATAATATAATTGATATTTTCAAACAAAATTTTTCCCAGGGTAGAAATTGGAAGAAGCAGTCAGATTTTAACAGTTTCAAACTACAAATTAGAAAATGTTTCATGAAAATAGGTGTTTACTTTTCGGTGGCATGAGTTAGTATATTCTGTACTCTTCGATGTTGGAAGTGCAGGAAGGGATTAAAGAGCTTGTTTTCCTTCATGGGCAAGGCTTGGGAGAATAAGATGCTCCAGAATCCAGGCAAGTCACAAACTAAATCCGAAGTGTCTACCATCAGCTCTGGGAAATTCTCTCCTGTTATTTTGTGTAATTTTGTTCCCAGTGACGAATATTTATAATTGAGTAATTAATGAAGCAGTCTGAAGTTTGTTTGATTACTCATGTCTGACACAGTGATTTCTGAGGAGGAAAAAATGGTATCAGGACTAGAATGGCAAAGTAAAATGAAAATAAAAAATGTTGACAGACCTTGAGTAGAAAATGAACTGGTTTGATATGTCCAGAAATTTGGATATCAACAATCAAATATTTCTAAAAAAATTTAAATAGCTCCTCTGAATTAGTTGGCCTAACTAAAAAGGAAGACCATGAGAAACAAGGTTTTTTTCAGTGAACTTAATACTTTTTCAGAGTTATAGCAAGTTCCATGGCCTGGCAGGATAAATGATACTCAGATATAGGTGGAATAAGTGGATGCCTACAGCACAGGACAGAGGAATGAAGTGCTAGGCACTCACAGAGGCACTGCATAGCAGACTACAAGGGGCAATGCTGATGATAGTCCTTCAGGAAGAGGAATACAAAACGCAAGTAGCTTCACAAAAATATGCCAATTAAAGGACCGTACCAGATCAGAGGAGGCTGAGAATGAAATAGCCTTATGAAAATACCATTATCCATATAAACAATAAAAAATTTAAGTGTTTAAATTTTCAGATCTAAAAGGGAGGTGAAAACACAGGAAGATTAAAGAGCCAGTGATCTGGGGGAATGGAGGGTCAGACCAGCACTTGTGTGTCTGTGAACTGGCTGGCCAAGAAACCAAAGCAATCTTTGATTTCAGAATAGAGCTGAGGAAGTCCCACTGTGTCACTGTTTATATCCATAAGAAAACTGTCTTGTGTTTTTAAAGACAGAGGCTTACAAAGGGTTAGATTTTTTTGTTCACTGCTGTGGGAATAGAGCAGTTAGGAAATTTCCTGTTTTCTCTGACAGTAGTCAGTTATTTCCAGTCTTTACTACCATTTAAATGGGAGCTATGCCTATGAAATTAAATTTTGTTTAAACACAATTAGGTGGTACTTCCTAAGGTGTTACAGAAGTAATATTAAAGGATGTACAAAGAATGGAATACCTAAGGGATTGGTCAGATGTGTGACTTCAAATTTAGGAAACTTTCTTATAACAACACTGGAGAAGCTGTTAAGTGTATTGCATTTGCCAAAAATACAGGTCAAAGCAAGTGAAAAAATCCTTATTGTTAGAGGCAAAGTGGGAGCAAAGTAAGTATTAAAATGATTTAATTTGGATGAAAAAGCTATGCCCTGTCTTAACCTTATTATCCTTGCTTCCTAGAGATTCCAAAAGACAAAACTTTGGAACAGGAGATTCTGCATGTACTATGTCTAAAAGAAGCAGGATTGATATACCTGATGTGGCCCACAAATTAGTGGTCAAGAGCCCAAAAAATTTACAGTGAAGTATCAGTTTAGAAATGTAGCTATCCAGCTGTTGAATCGCTCATCTCATAATCATATTGAATACTTTTAAATTGGAGAACGGTTTGAAAGACGCATGGTGTGATTTAGGTGCCAGGAAATGCTGCTGCTTCGTGGAAGTGACACTATGATTTAGAGTAAGAAACAGCTGCAAACAGCAGTGGTTTTAGAGGGAGTGGCCTTGTAGTTACAGGAGGTTGTCACCTCACATGTTGACAACTGTTGAAGACATAGGGAAGGTATTTTTTCAAATATAGGAAAGGGATAGAGTTGTGGAGCTGGGCATTTTCCTTGAGAAAGCTTCAAACAGGCACTAACCAAAGCAAGTTGACATGGCTGAGCCTTAGGACATGATTCAGCTGTTTGATGGCAGGTACCTCAAAGAAGACATGCAGATTTCTGTTTGGAGAACAGAGTATCAACTGAACATTTATTATTGGCTTTAAAGTAGTAGCCTAATTTGTGATTATAATTTACATGCTTACATGGGAAAGGGAGATATACCAAGAGCTGGTCTGAACTGGTTTTGTTATGTTATGAAAATATATGGAATACTGATGAATTAGGATTGCATGAATCAATTTTTCCTCAGAATCCTTGGCTCTGGGAGATTACTGAACAACAGACAGCCCAAGTCTCCTCTTGGAGCAAAACCAAACAATACTACAGCTAGTGCTTGGTTTCTCCAATAGCCTGGGTTGTTGATCACTGGGAATTACTAGTCATAAAGTTGGCCAGATGCGTGACCAGACATGTATAATTAGACAGATATTTTTGAGTTCTCTGCTTATCTTACTTTTGCGTTATTCAATTTCCTTATCTCTTCCAATTTATGGTGGCAAAGATTATGACTGGCATAAACAACATATTACATAAGTAGATGATTTGAACCTTACAAGACCATTGAAAGTGAAAGAAGAAAGATGGAGAGGATAGTAGGAAAAGGAGAGGAACTGTGAAGATTCTTGGTAGGAGTGGTAGAGGTGAATCAGAAAAAAGGCAAGTTTTGTATCAATTGACAAAAGCAGTCTAAAACTAATTATTTGTCATTGGTATTCTTTGATGTACCTTGGTTAGCTAGTAATTTTTATTTTTCTGTATCAGGTGAAAAATCTCATCCTTATCAGGATAAGAATGATGTTTCTAGTCCTTTTATGTGCTAGAATTTTGCTGCCTGACCCAGAACAAAGAAAACTGTCAGCTGCAGTGGGTGCCCTAAAATAACACTGCATTATTACCAGTGTTATAAGAAGAAATTACTACTGTAAATGAAGTATAAAAAAAACCAAAGTAAAACATTTGTCATGGGAAGCAAAAAAGTCTGTGGAAGTGTATTTTAGGGTGAGAGGAAAATAGATTAAAAATTCCAGTAAAAGAAGAAAAGATTAAGAAAAAATAATGAGTTCACCTTACAAACACTCCTCTCTAAAGCAGAACAGGAGACTGTTAATTGTTAGCTGATGTCTCAGTTGATGGCATGCTGTCAGTCAAACTTCCAGCTAATCTAGCTCTGAATGTATGAAAGCTAATGTAGTTGTTGTTCTGATAGTTTCCTCCTGAAATTTAGAACTTGTAGCCTTCATTACTATTTTCTTAGCAGACTTTGTCATATTTTAATAAATTTGGGTTTGAAATTATGAAATTACTAAGTATACCTGTACAAAGACAGTATTAAAACAGATGAGGAGTGGAAAAGAGGCGTATTTTTGAAAAAAAGATTATGTACTTGACCAATCTTTCTCCACTTTTCTAACTCTCTTTCTACTTCAGCTTTATTTGTAGAGATTTGTGACCTATGTACGTATTTAAGCATTGAAATGTTCTAGGAAAAAAAGTTATTTATCTAATGATGTATTATTTCTTATAATGAGAGGCTTCCTGGTCCAATGTGAAAACTGTTGGACTGGGAGGCTTGAAACTAAGCCGGTAGGCACAGCTTGAACACTAGCACTAAGAGATCTGTTCACTGTGTTTCATTTTCTCCATCTGCGAAATGGTATTGACATTATTTGTAAAACACTTTACGGTGTGCAGGTAAAAAGTGGTCTCTGGTGAAGATAACATTAATGGTCTCAGTAGTACCTGCTCTGTGTTGTGTCTGTATTGTATTTGCCACAGCCAAGTTCTGCTTAGTGCTGTTCTGCCAGCCTGTTTTCTCAGTCATTGGGGCATTTGCCTCTAAAATTTCTTCAGGATATCAGAATCCTTTATACTGCTCTTAAGGGTAGATTGTAAAACTGCTGGTATATCAGTAGTCATTAACCCCATCTCTCCTCTTATTCCTAAAGACTCTACTAGGATTTCTTTTTATAATCCTGTGAATTTTGATAAAGTTTTCATCAATGAGGAACCATCCTTTCCTCCCCATCCCCTCCCAGCACACATATGTGTTAGGGTAAATAAAGTGTCCAGTATCTCTTGGCCAGCATTATAAGGAGGAAGCTGAACCTCCTAGGATGTGAAAAAACAAGCTCTTGCTTTTTCTTGTGAACTCACTGCCATGCACAGTTTCTTTTTCTGTGAGAAAACTCAATTATTTTATGTATATCAGAGTTGGTTACATATTCCGTTTCAAGAGATTAATTCCAAAGAAATTAAAGCTAATTAAAGATTTATACACAGGTGATCTCTTGTATTTAGCCTTGCAGTGTGTTTTACAGGCGAAAAGATAACTAGTTGACTTTCTCAGCACTGCAGTTATCTGTTAATCTTCACTGGATACCTATGTCCTACTCTATTCACTCTGATACATGGCAGGAGGAGCCAGATTTTATTTTTTGTTTGTATGCATTAATAATAGGCCTACTTAAACTGCAGTTTCCCTTCCTGTTTTACTAAAAGATCAGCTGGCCTGCATTAGTTAAGCCACAGTAACTTGATTGTGCCATGAACAGCTCTGGATCCAATAGCATGGGTAGCACCTTTGACAAGAGGGCAAAAATAGCTTCAGAATATTTTTCATCTGTGGCCATCAGTATCTCCAAGTTCTTTCCCTCTATGTAGTATTGACCTGGCTTTAGGGAAGGAATAGTTTGAATGGAGGAGCTGTTTGGAGTAAACAAGATGCTCAGATCTTAGCCATTGCAAAACAGGTTTTGCCCCAACAGCTTGTCTCCTATTTTCCAAAGTGTTTCTTAACTCAAGTTATGAAAAATACTGATCAGAATATTTTTAGTCTCAAGCATTCACAAAATATGTGTTGTGTTCCAAGAATATTGACTTTAAATATCATAAATTTTTAAAAACTCAGTGCAGTGAAGTGATGCTTTCAAGATTTTATTTCTTTAGCTGGAGAAACCTACTGACTGTGTTTGTTTTTTAAAATTTATATTTGAAAACTTTTCTCTTTTAATCTAAGGGGTGGTGTTATGCAAGGACTGGGAAATAAGATAAAACTGCACAATGCAACAAAAGATGTAAAACAATAATTGTTACATGTGCACCAGCAATAGCAAGCTAGAAGGAATTTATGAAAGGCCTTGTTAGCTTCCCAGGTGTGGCTAAGCTGCTAATAATAAATTGGATGTCATTAAATACTTAAGCTGAAATTGGAAAGGGGCAGCACGTGAAGCAGCTGCTTAGGAGAGGGTTAGAGAAACTGCAAAAAGAGCCAAGCTACAGGGAAGATTGCTATGTGAAAAGCGAGAAGGAGGCTGAGACTGATAGGGAAGAAATGCTTTCTTCTCATTATATACCTTCTGCTTGAAGTTCTGAAAACCAAGTGAGCTGCTATGTATTACCTTACTGCAAGAAGAAATGTAAAAATATCAAGAGTTGTTGAGGTTTGGACTAAGGAAGGCTCAAAGCTAGATCTACTGCTCTGAGTTTGTATGAGCCTCCAGATTGTACAGAGAGATGAGATTAATGATAATGAAAGCTCTGCTGTGGTGACAACAGGGAGGTGTCACAAGTATTGGTGAAGCCCTGCAATGACATCTTCAGAAGATATTCAGAAGCTTTCTTTGGCCTTATGGGTTCAACTGAGAGCTATTGCATGAGGGGGAAAGACTGGAGTTACTCTTTTCTAGTTTATGTAAAAATTATTGTGGTCATCTTGCTTTTCTTCATTCTGTCTTAAATGACTTAGATCATAGTTTGATTGGTTCATGTCATACAGGTTTGAAACATACATAGCTGAGGTTAAAAAGGAAAAGTAAGTTTTATTTTTGACAGCAAACATAATTCAATCTTTCTTATTGTAACTCCAACTTCAATCTCTTTTCCTTCCATGTAGGCCATGTGTCTATACGATGGGATCGCAGATAAACAACAGAGCCCTCTTCCCATGCCAAGAACCACCTGTTGCCTTGTCAACATGGCAAGCCTCAGTCCGAACAGCTGCAGGCTTTGTTGTGTTGTTGAGTGGTGAAAACTCAGCAGAACCAGTCCAGCTTCGAGAAGGTGAAATGTATTTTCTATAGCAAAGTATTTTCAATAATTTTATAATTAGAAATACAGTTTAGTTAGTATATGATTTTTGAAAAAATGAAGTTCCTAACATTAAAAGCACTTACATGTCTGTCTGTAATCTCCATGTCATTCTATGGAAAAGTTACCTGCCTGAAGCCTGAGGATAACTTAATAATTCAAGGCATCTACATTTCACTATGCTACTTTGTGGTGGTTTGACCCACAGAGGGACCATGCAGTCTCGCACTCACTCCCCCCACCCAGTGAGATGGGATGGGAGTCACAACAAAGGGGCTGTGGGATTAGGGTGAAGGACAGGGACGGCTCATTCACCAGTTATCGTCACGGGCAGAACAAGACTCAACCTGGGGAAGAAAAATCAATTTAATTTGTTGCCATTCATCTGAGTAGCACAGTGAGACATAACAGCCACGTCTTACAACACCTTCTCCCCACCCCTCCCTTCTTCCTGGGCTCAAATCACTTTGCTCCCAATTTCTCTACCTTCCCCTCCGGAGGCACAGGGGCCAGGGAATGGGGGTTCAGTCAGTTCACCTCTGCTGCTCTTCCCAACATTAAAGTCCAGGAACAAGATTCACGGACCTGTTTGGGCTCAGCTTCCAGCTCTGGCATGGGGACATCCATGGGCTACAGACTCACCCCCCGCTCTGGGGTCCACACCTGTTCTGGCAGCGAGCGACTCTGGGGTCTCAATTTCTGTCACACTTGCCCTCAGGCTCAGCTTCTCTGCTCCAGCGTGGAGTCCTCCATGGCCTAGACTTGGGTATCTGGTCCACTGTTGAACCTCCATTGTCTGCAGGTGACCTCCTTTGCCTTCTCCAACTCCATGCAGTTGAACTGGGTGTCTGAGGTTCTCTACCCTCCTCCTCCTTCCTCCTAGCAATGAAGCTCCCTCTTTGTTTAGGCCGATGGTCTTTTGTTCAGGTCAATGGCCTCTCCTCCAGGTTCACCCCCACCTTCCTTTTTTTCAGGACAGTCCTTCCCCTCACAAATATGAATTCTCAGAGACATTTCTCTAGTGCTCATTGGCCCAGCCTGGGCTGAGGGGACTGCCTTGGAGCCAGAGGAGCTGTCACCCTCACAAGGTGGCCCCTTCCCCCACTACCAAAAATGCTAGGGCCCCCGCACCCCAAAACCTCAACCCATACTTCTACTTACTTTTTTCTGTGTTTTTATTCCTTTTACTTTTTCCAGACCTAGACTTCATTTGCCGTAAATTGCCATAAATTGTGCAGAGTGATGAACTCTGCAGTGAAACATTTTGTAGATGAAGTACCTTATTAGACTCTTGACTACTTCTGTCCAAGTCCAAGTGTAACTCAGCATGCCAATGATTAGAAGCAGTCGCTGTGTCATATCTGTTTCCTGAAATATGTGGGATAGATGAAGAATATGGGATCAGTGCCCTGAATATCTGATCTTTGGAGGTTTCTTGTCATTGGTAGATCATACCTTGTGCAAAGTAAGCAAACAAGTAGTTTTCTTCTGTGTTGGTTGTACTTTATTCTCTAAACCTTTCTCTACATAGAGAAGAAAAGTTTTAAGGCAGTTCTACACATAATAATACAAAATATGTCTTGCTCCCATTAATTTTGAGATAATCTATCAAACAGGATCAGTATTTCCTAGTGTAAATAGTTCTATTGGAAAGTAGTGTACAGGAAAAGGTTAGAATTAGGCATTTCTGGAAAAAAAAAAATCTTCTCTTCCCCTTTAGAGAGGCAAGTGTATTCTTGAGGGAAAAAATACAAAAACAAACAAATGAAAGTCTCCTTGATTTGAGAACCATTAGTTAATCCATTTGCATGGCGTTTTCTGGTTATTTTTGGCCTTGTCTCTGCTGTTGAAATAAGGAAAACTGCCATGATGACCTACTCAGCTCATTCAGGCAATAATACTTTCCTGTCTCGGCATCAAGAAAGCAAGAATGCTCTTGATTTCAGACTAGGAGAACAGCTCTGCCATCATTGTTTAATTACTCTAATCCGCACTTACACCTTGCTAATGAGTTGTTGCCTGTCTGTCCCTCAGTGGTGTTCTGAAATATTAACAGGAAGAAGGATGCTTATGTGAATTTCTAGAAGTAGAAACCTTGGAAAATATTTTAGGCAGTATAAATTAGCATAGATCAGTTAAAATTGATACTCTCTTAGACCAATTAGCAAGTTGAAAAGGCTGTATTATGAAAGAATTATTTTCTCAATAACATTTTTTCGTCATTGTAGTTTAAAAAAAGCATTAAAAATTTATACTTCAATGAAGAAAAAACCTAGTTGTGGGGAAAACCATTTCTAAAATGTTGTTGATGGACTGTTGAGAATGATATCAGGGTACCATGTTGTTAATGTTCCTGTTAATGTTGTTAATGTTCCTGCTTGACAAACGTAATGACTTTCTATGATAAGGTTACCCACCTAGTTGACCAAGGGAAGCGAGTCGATGTAATCTTTTTGGACTCCAGTAAAGCCTTTGATACCATCTCTCACAGTATCCTCCTGGACAAAATGTCCAGCGTACAGCTGAATAAACACATCCTGCTCTGGGTGAGCAATTGGCTGATGGGTCGGGCTCAGAGGGTTCTAGTCAATGGGGGTACATCGGGCTGGCAACCGGTCACTAGTGGGGTCCTGCAGGGATCCATTCTGGGGCCAGTGCTCTTTAATGTCTTCATCAGTGACTTAGATACAGGACTTGAAGGATTGATAGTAAAATTTGACGATGACACCAAATCAGGAGGTCCTGTGGACACTCTTGAGGGCAGA
>NW_010286558.1:0-2082 GCF_000700745.2 Antrostomus carolinensis
ATAATTAAAACCAACCCCAACCCGGTTCTGTTTTCTGATGTTGGATGAACTCAAGGAGACGTCGGAGGAGATGAGGACGTGGAGGTATCTCCGTGTCCCTCATGGAAGCTCCTGGATGGAGAGAAGGTGACGTCGTGGTGGTGGTGGTAGAAAAAACCCATTTCTGCCTTTTTTTCACCCAAAAATGCTTCATGGTGGGAGGAGAAGTTGGTATCTGGGTGGGGGGGTGATGATGTGGAGCTTCATCCGATGAGGAGCAGAAGGGTTGAGGTGGGAAGATGTTCTGGAGGTCACCAACTGGAGATGCTGGGATGAGCGGTGAGGTGGGAAGATGTTCTGGAGGACACCAACTGGAGAGGCTGGGATGAGTGGTGAGGTGGGAAGATGTTCTGGAGGACACCAACTGGAGAGGCTGGGATGAGTGGTGAGGTGGGAAGATGTTCTGGAGGACACCAACTGGAGAGGCTGGGATGAGTGGTGAGGTGGGAAGATGTTCTGGAGGACACCAACTGGAGAGGCTGGGATGAGTGGTGAGGTGGGAAGATGTTCTGGAGGACACCAACTGGAGATGCTGGGATGAGGGGTGAGGTGGGAAGATGTTCTGGAGGACACCAACTGGAGATGCTGGGATGAGTGGTGAGGTGGGAAGATGTTCTGGAGGACACCAACTGGAGATGCTGGGATGAGTGATGGGGTAGGGAGTGGAGGGAATGGGGATGGGAGTTTGGGGTCCCAGTATGGAACTGGGTGGGTGGGGATGGTGGGGTGGGAGCACCCAGTGTCATCAGCCAGATCATTAATTAGCCAAGAGCTCCAGGTGGGAATGAGCCACCTCAACGCTGGAGCTTTGAGGTCAACCCAGTTGGGTGTTGGGCGACTGGTTGGGGAGGTTGGGAGGAGGATGGAGCCATGGAATCAAGGGTCTTCTCCATCTCCTCATTAGAGAGATGACTAATTAACCACCAAAGCTGAACATCTCCAGGTGGAAACAACCCACCCAACAATGGGTCTTTGAGGCCAACTCCAGTTGGGTGTTGGGCGAGTGGTTGGAGAGGTTGGGAGAAGGATGGAGCCAAGGTTTGGTGGGACTTCTCATCCCCCTAATTAACACCATCATTAATTACCAATGAAGGATGAACAGCTCTGGCTGAGAACATCATCTCCCAACTCTGGAACTTCTGAGGTCAACCCAGTTGGGTGCTGGACAAGTGGTTGAGGAGGTTGGGAGGAGGATGGAGCCATGGAATCAAGGGTCTTCTCCATCTCCTCATTAGAGAGATGACTAATTAACCACCAAAGCTGAACATCTCCAGGTGGAAACAACCCACCCAACAATGGGTCTTTGAGGCCAACTCCAGTTGGGTGTTGGGCGAGTGGTTGGAGAGGTTGGGAGAAGGATGGAGCCAAGGTTTGGTGGGACTTCTCATCCCCCTAATTAACACCATCATTAATTACCCATGAAGGATGAACAGCTCTGGCTGAGAACATCATCTCCCAATAATGGGTCTTGGAGGTCAACCCAGTTGGGTGTTGGGCAAGTGATTGGGGATGTTGGGAGAAGGATGGAGCCATGGAATCAAGGGGTCTTCCCCATCCCTTAATTAGAGAGATGACTAATGAGCCACCAAAGCTGAATGGCTCCAGGTGGGAACAACCCACCCAATAATGGGTCTTGGAGGTCAACCCAGTTGGGTGTTGGGGAGGTTGGGAGGAGGATGGAACCTCAGTTGATGAGGGAGGAGGTCTGGGCCCCCGAGGTGGGCGCCGAGGGGAAGGATGGGTGGGGGAAGGCGCGGGCGGGGAAGGACAGAGCCCACGGCAGGTCCAGGGTGGGACTGGAGAGGGAAGGGATGGGCAGGGGCGAGGGGGAGGTGGGGAAGGAGGACAACGAAGGGATGGTGGCCGCCGAACCACCCAAGGGTGAGGAGAAAGCACCGGAGAAAGCTCCAGAAGAGTTGGTCGAGGTGACAGCGGTGACTTTGGGTTTGTCCCCGGCGTGGGTACGTTGATGCCGGTTGAGGTGAGAACTTCTACTGAAACATTTCCCACACTCAGGACATTTGTAGGGTTTCTCACCGGTGT
>NW_010286559.1:0-10998 GCF_000700745.2 Antrostomus carolinensis
GCACAGGCTTTTCCAAACTGATGCCCGTTGAAGCTCCAGAGAGGGGATGCAGCTCACATCCTGCAGAAGACTATAACGATTGACTCCTTCAGAATTAGGCAGCCATGACTGACTGAGGTTGTCTTTTCAGACTCAGCAAATGGTCAACAAGGAGAGAGAAGCAGAGCCTGGTATTCTCTCCAGGCCATAAAAACCAATAAAGTGTGATCAGATGAGTCACCCTTGTGAGCCTCTTGAAGGGAAGAAGTTAAAACCTCTCGGTGGATCAACAATACATGCGTTGGCAGCTGAAGTAGGCTGAGCTACCAGTATTTCCTCACAGTCACGATCCAGCTCTCCAAAACGTGAGGTCCCCAATCCCCTTCTTTTCTCCTTCTGCACCCCAAGCAAGAAGTGTGGGAGAGCACATTCCTCTCAGCTTCATTCCATTTGCATCTCTGAGGAAGGTGACTCCTCTGTGTCCCCACTGCCCTCCAGAGCAGGAGGGGGGTTGCCAGTGCATGCAGACATTTGTGATGTGTCTCCCCCAGACAGCAGAGGTGAATCTTAAAGGGAGATCAGCATTTGTTTTCAGGGCCACATGCCCCAATGGAGTTAGAAAGTCGAAGCTAAAACCAGGTTGGTTATTAATCACCTGACAACTTTTCTATTACAGCTCGGAGAAGTTAGACATCAGTCATCTGTCTGCTGGTCCAATGGAGTTAGAAAGTTGAAGCTAAAACCAAGTTGGTCATTAATCACCTGACAACTTTTCTGTTACAGCTCAGAGAAGTTAGACATCAGTCATCTGTCTGCTGGGCAAAGTGTTGCTACAGTTGCTACCACTAAGATCAAGCTGAGAAAAAATCAAGCCAGAAGTAGTCTAGAAAAAGCCTGGCAAGTCCTCAGCTCTTGTATTGCTAACCTAGAACAGGTCTGTCCTCTTCCAGGAGTAACAGTGACACCTGATTTAGTATATTGCAATACACAGCTCTCTGGGAAGTCACATCCCTTCATGCCCCTCCTGGTGACTCATAGGTGGCCCCTGGAAGGAAGGATCGTAGGCCCAACTGAAATAAAGGCTATGTCACACCTTTTGGCTTATAGAAGATTCACTCTTTATTGGAAAATGACTCAGAGATTTTGCCAACATGGAGTGAGACCCATGAATTCAGTGCCCGGGGGCAGGAGGGAGTACATTGCATGACTGGTTTGCTAATCAGAAGTTCCTGCAGTTCCACCTCCAACCTGCTGTTAGTTTTCAAATCAATCTCACACCACATGAGTTCTCTTGGACATTATGATGGGCTGGGTCTGATGCAGATTAAAGTTTTACTTTCAAAATGGTTTGTTTACATGGCAATGCAGATAGAGGAGTTCCTGACACAGCCTGGAATTTTGGAGTAATGCAAAGAGGTCAGCAAGTGGGGTGCAGCAGGAGTCACTCATTGCAAGCCACTGCTATTGTGCCTGCTGTGGACACCTCTGAACACTCATCTGTTCTAGTGTGCACAGCACTCTCTTGTCAAGACAGAAACCATAGAATCAGAGAATCATTTAGGTTGGAAAAGACCCTTAAGGTCATTGAGTCCAACCATTAACCTAACACTACAAAGTCCACCACTAAACCATGTCCCTAAGTACCATCTTTCACTAAACCATGTCCCTAAGTGCTATCTTTGTGGAGGCCAGTAGCCCATTTTGCCAAAGCTGGATTTGGGAAGGGCAACCACTGGGGAATGTGATGCTTCCTTCCCACTCCCACCTCCACCAACACCAAACACGTTGGAGGCTCTGAACTAGAGGTTTTCTCTTGAGGAGTTCAGCATGATACAGGTACAGCTCAAGTAGCTGAAGACATAAGCAGTGAGAATTTGTCTGTAACATAAAACCCCAGCTGGTAGCAACAGTGGTATCCCAGCATGGTGGGTGAATCTAGGCTATACTTTCTGGCCCTTTTTAGCTCTGCAGGTGCTGCTGGTCTGTAGCACAAGTTATGTGTTGAACTCAGAGCCTGAAGACACTTGGCTCCACGCTGCTCCCAAGGAGAGTGTTGGCCGCCTCCAGGCACTTGTCCAGCTGGGACACTGCAACTGGGGAGAGACAGGGGCACTAGGGGAGTCAGTCAGGAGGGGGAGTGCACAGATGGAAGGGAGAAAGGGGCACAGGACTCCTTCACCTGCCCCCAGGAAATTGTGGTCCTGTGAAGAGGTGAGGCAGGTCCCACTGAGGAGAGAAGGGAGGAGGCTGTGCTGGGGGCTTCAGCACACAACTCACCAGCTTGGCTGCACAGCCAGGTCACAGCCTTGGCCTCCAGCAGCTCACAGACATCTCGGTAACACTTGTTTGGTCTGTGCAGCCAGGTCACAGCGAGCACTGTGGCCCAGATGTTTGGCTCCATGACCTGTAGGAAAACAATGACTCAGAATAGCACTGCTATGCAGTGCTGAGCATCCCTCCTGCCCCCTCACTGCTTCCCCCCTTCCTTTGTGGCTTCTGGTTTCTGATCCCTTCATTCCTTTCTGGCCGCCTGTGTGATGCCAGTTTTGTCACCACCCAAGGGGTTCCCACTGCCCCAGGATGACACTCTGCCACCATAAAAGATTCTCCCCTTACCTCACCAGGCATCTTTTCCTTGATTTCGGCCTCATCGACTTCCAGCACAGAGGCCAGTTCTGAGCTGAGGGCCCAGGAGCCATCTACATTCTGCAGTGTCATCAGCTTCTGGCACTCAGCAATGGCTTTGGTCAAGAAAGGCCCAAAAAATGGAGTGCACATAACAAATGTAAGGGGATCCACATGCTTGAGAGAAGAAATAGATGGTGGTGCTGGTTTACATGCTGTGGGAGAAGATGTGAACAGGAGGGTTGGGTGATCACAGGAAGCTGACCCCTCTCTGTGCAATGCCCCAGAACATTATCTCCACTCTTCTTTGGGCAGATATCTGCAGTCTAAAGTCCCTCCTGCATGTCCCCAAAGCACTTCCATCCACAGCCCTCTCTGGACACCCCTAACTCACCCCTACCTTTGACCATTGCCTCTTCTCCTGGCATTCCTACCCAGCCAAGTCCGAAGATGTCTCTAGACAGTTCCCCAACATATCTTATCCAATTGTGTATTTATGATCCAGCACCATCCCTGTCCCCTCCCTGGGTGTCCCTGAGCTAGGTCTCATATTTGCTGAAAGGGTTGCAGGTTTAAGGGAGGGGTTAAAGGCAAAATTCATCCGTTTCCATGCCATGAGCAAGACATGGCAGCATAACCCTCTATAAGACATTAGATTATACCAAACCTTTTGAGGAAGCCCCTTGCTGGGCCAGGGCAGCAATGCCATGGGTGAGTTGACGGAGGGCAAGCCAAGACTGACACATTGCTATCAGCCAGCCAGGTGGGACCCAGATGGTTGTAGGAAAGCAGGTAGTGCCTTTTATGGAGCCATGAAGCAAAACGATCTGGCAGGGGATGACTGACTGGCGGGGTGGCAACAGTGCCAGGGGCCCTTTGACGGCAAACAGGGAAAGGGGCTAAATTAGGCACATGGGAAAGACGCACCTGGTGGTGATGGGGCCTACCCCATGAGGCTGGGGGTGCCCTGTAGCTGGGGTTCCAGCTTCAGCGGAATGAGAACATCCCATGGAGCTGCCCCATCAGCTCTTTCCCACAAGTGTCTTTCCTTACCTCGATACCAGGTGACCCTCTGTGATGTGCGAACCCCCACATAGCTGGTAAAGGGGCAGATGATCCCTGAAGTGAGGCTGATCTCAACTGCATGATTCCTTAGTTCATCCCCTGGCCCACTCACAGCCTCTGGCAATAACCTCTGCAGCAAGCATCTTGCAGCCAGACGATGCCCAGCCAGCCTGGGGGACAGAATGGGGTGAGCCTGACCACCTGGCTTGTCTCCACGCTGGGGAAAGGTGGACAGAGAGAGACCCTGGACAGCTGGGTTCTCTCCCTTCAGGGGTGAGGATGGACAGAGGGACAACCTGGATGGCTGGGTCCTCATCTGTCTGGAGGGAAGTGATGCCCAGGTTCCTGGGTCCTACCCCTGTGAGGTCAAAGTGGGGAAGAAGAGCATGCTCGGACACCTGGGTTCTCAGCCAGTTTGGGACTGTGTGTGGAAGGTGGGAATGCATAAGCTATCTGGGCCCTCTGTCAGCTGGAGTCCACGAGGGGGATGCATGCGTTTCCCTTAGGACAGGCTCTCACCGGCCATCTCCCTGTGGGCACAGTGGGAATTCAATCTTGTGAGTGACATCCTGGCCATCCAGGCTGTACTGCAAGGTCAGGACCCCCTTGGTCACCGCTGTATCCTAGGAACACATGGGAAGCTACTGGAGCTTACTGGAGACACAAGATGGTTGCTGGGAGATATTGGGAAATTACTGAAAGATTACTGGTGGTTACTGGGAGGCTATTGGGAGGTAACTGGAGATGACTGTAGTCCCAGCTCTCACCTGTGCCTGTCCATGGATCTGGGCATAGAGGAGGCTGTATTGGCCCTGAAAGATAAACTCAGGAGTGCCCCCCAGCACCTCAACCTCCAGGCCACGGGGCAGCATCCAGCTCAGAGACACTCCCTCAGCTGCTGGCTTTAGGGCCTGCTTCAGGCACTTCAACACCTGGAGACAGAGGACAGGACACCACCGTTCGCAGCCCCACCAGGGTTCATCCCATGGCCCCAGTGTTGGGGTTTCCTGGGGGACAGTGGAATGTGTGGGGTAGCCTGCACCAGCTGGGTCCCCTGGGCACAGTCAGATCTGTGGGTTATAGCGGGGCAGAAGCATCTGGGTTCTCAGGGGGGTGGGGTGGTGGGGTAGAGTCAGAGGAAGCCTGAGCCACCTGGGTTCCTTGGGGAACTGGGTCTTGACTGCTGTGTGTGAGCAGTCTGGGTGCTGAGGTGCTTGGAAGTTGGTGTGTCTGTGGAATAGGGGGGGACCTGCCAGGGCTTCTGGGTTCCTACCACAAATGTACTGTTGTCAGAGGTGACGTAGGCAGCTTCACCTCCTGTCTCCACAGCCAGGGCCGTAGCCAGGGCAGCGCTGTCCTCAGAGAAGCAGAAGGAGAAACACCTATGAGGGAAGCAGGGAAAGGTGTCAGAAATGAGAGCCAGAGGTGGGTGCAAGGATGCCAGGATAGAGCTGGAGAACACAGGCTGGAGTTACAGCTCAGAGGGGAACAAGCTGAGGTGCAGAAAAAGGGGACAGGAGGAAGAGTAGGGATGAGAGTGAGGGACTGGGGTTGGAGCTAGGGTTAGACAGGGAGCTGGCAGAGGAGATCTGGGACTTGGGGCAGATCTGGGGGACACATCAGGGTGTACAGCCCTGTGCCTCAGTCTCCCTGCTCACTCTGTGAAGGGTGCCTTGGTTGTGGGGGGCAGTAAGCAAAGACTCTTACATGGGGGCTTGGCACTGGAGGGCTGTGTAGGGTGGGAAGGGTCTTTGGGACACTAGAGGGGCACAAGGATTGGGCCAGGCACTGGTGAACAGGGGCCCTCATCAAGCATGGAAATGACAGGACAACCAAAGGGTGACTAGAGGACTGGGGTCACAGAGTCCCCATTACCGGTGGCTGTTGCGGTGACGGCAGACCTCAGCTGCAATGGCTTCCTTGTCAGGGGGTAGCCCGGCCATGAAGATGAAGAGCTGGGAGACATGGGACATGAGTGTTGGGGTCCTGCTCAGGAACCCCAAAATGTGGAGGGTAAGACCCTCTAATGGAGAGAGTGGCCCAGGAGAGAGACCTCCGTTAGAGAAACTATGCCAGGGAGAGATATCCACTCAGGGACAGAAACCTCTAAAGGTATAGACTCACTTCTCCATTCCCCTACATGCAACAGGATCCTTCTTGTTCCCTTGTGACCACCACATCCCTTGGGTGGCTCCTTCCACCCACACCCCTCTGTCCTTTCTCTTCCCTGGGACACTTGTACCCCCCCCATCTAACCCTGTCACTGAAATCGGGAATAAACTTCTTAACACCAATGTAGTCTTAAGAAGCAGCACTTCTTTATTGCAGCACTGGTTGCACGGGGGATCGCTCCACCTATCGTGCATACCTGTGAGCGCATGGAGTAAAGTTTATATTATACAAAATCATACATAATCATTATATTTCATCAGAATTATAATTCATATTCAATACAATTCTTAGAAATCATTATCATAAAACCCTGCCTTGCTGCACATGCCCATTGAGTCTTGAAATGAGTCGAAGGGCTTCTTTTGCGACCACCACGGACCACCGACTCAAAAGAAAAGACCCTCTAATGACCTTGTCCCAAGGACTTGGCTCAACAGGCTCTTCTTCACATCCCAGTGGTCAGTAAAACAAAGACTTTTCAAGGTTCCATGGGCATTAGAGTAATAAATTTCAATCCTTGCAACACTATGGCGTAGGTGCATTGTTTCTGATTCTGCTATTGAGTTAATGATTAGAGCAGGCCTAGAACTTTACAGTCCCTTCTTATTAAGGCCTTTATGCTTCTCTAGTTCCAAGCTAACAATCCTAACTCAGACGTTTGCTTTAAGAATTTATTTCATAATCAAACCCAATTCTTCTGTTTAGTTTTGATTATTTCATCTGAATACTTGCAACAACCCTGCTCCTTAGCACCCATTCCAGCCCCACAGCACCCAGTCATGCCCCACAATATCCAGCCCTACCCACCAGCACCTAATCCAGCCCCATAGCACCCAGCCTGTCCCATGTTTGCTCACGGGTAGATGCCCACAGAGGTTTCTCCATAGCAGTAGATGTTGAAGTAGCAGCCCAGGGGCAGACTCTTGAGAAGGAAGAGCAAAGAGTCCTGTGGAAAGACACAGCAGGCAGGTTTTGGGAGGCACTGGTGGGTGGTACAGATGCCTTTGCCCACAGTCTGGTACTCCTAAAGCCTCTGGACTCCCCTGGATCACCTGAGCCAGTGCCCTGAGGTCCCCTGGGCACCCGAGGTATTTCAGGACCATTTCAGGTCTCACCAGTCCCCCCTCACATCTCAGTCCCTCTGTCCGCCTGCCCTGGTCCGCTGCCCCTCAGCCTGCTCCTCCACCCCATCCTGGTCCCTGCTCTGTGGGGGTACCTGCACACGCTCAAGAAAAGTGGTGTCCAGGAGGAAGATGAACTCTCCAGACTGGCGCTGCCCAGGCACTGCCTGAGGGATGCTGGGTGCCAGTGTCACCAACACCATGGGATCACCAAGCAGGGAGCCTGGAGGAGGTATGTGGTGAGATGAAGGCCAGACAGGGACCCCTCTCCTCCTCCTGGTTCTGATTATCATTGTGCTTTCAGTTTCCACCATCCCAGAGCCTGTGACACCCCACACTGGTACCTCAATAGCTACTGTACTGTCCAGCAACTGCACAGCCCAGTGCCTCCAACAGAGCTACCCAGTGAGCCCTAACACAGAGCTCCCCATACACATCCTGTCGTATCTGATACCTCACAACAGTGTCCCCAGCACCCCACCCTGGAACCTCAGGACCCAAACTATCCCATCTGAATGCCTCCCATTCCCATTCCCATCCTTGTTTCCAGTGATATCTCACCGCTCAGAACCCCATGTCTCTGTGTGTCTCCATGCTTCCTGCAACCCAGAGGTGCCTCCATGTTCCCTCCCCAGCTGCACTCACCTGGAGCAGCCCCAGGGTCTCCCTTCTCCACCATGGCACTAACTGCAGTAGGTTCTCCAAAGTACACCAGCAGCTCCAAATCATACTCATGCGGGGGGCTGCCAGACAGTGAGACCTGGAGAAGGGGTGTCTGGTCATACAGAGGAGGAGGGGACCAGACCCAGCATTTGGCTCGGAGCACAGGCACTGATCCCAGTGCATCTCCTTTTTCTCAGTGATGACATTCCTCCCCAGCTCCCCCCAGGACCCTGGCACTCAGGAAGACATACCTGTGCAGTGCTGCGGTCCTGGGCAGTGTAGATCAAAGGGGTGAGGGAAAAGTTGGCCTGGACATCGGCCACTCCACGGGGTGACTGCAGGCTAGTGGTGAGCAGCAAGCTGTAGGTCAGTTTGCCAGTGAGACAATTGCAGGATGCAAGGAAAAACGTGGCACTGGGGAGGGCAAAGGCTCTCCCTGCAGGAGTGGCAGCGTGGGCAGGATTTGGCATCCATCTTTGGACATATGGAGAGAACTGGGGGTTGTCAATAAGGTGTATGGAGGGGTCCATGAGTCTGTTTATGGGAAACATGTGTGGGTCTCCTCATGAGCCACAGGGAAGAACATGTGGATCTGTCCAGGGGCTGCATGGAGAAAAAATGTGGGGCCCCTGTGGATGCAAAGGGAAGTTGCATTGTGTCTGTTCATAAAGAACATGGGGAGTCTGTGGCCCTTCTGTGGCGTGTGTGACTGGGAGGGCAGGTTCCTTGTGGGGTCACTCACGATGTAATATTCCACAGGGATGTAGTGTGGGTGGCAGCACAAAACGGGCTGCTCCATCTGGCGCCTGTGACAGCTCTTGGACATAGCACAAGGTCACGGCCACCTCCCTGCCAGGGGACAGGGTGCCCAGGAAGCAGGCAAACACCTCGCCCGGATACTCCGACTGCTCCTGAAGGTATTCCAGATTCTCCCAGCCACCTATAGGCTTGTGCAGCTGCTGGACCTAAGAGGGAAGGAGAGGGACAGAAAGCTGATCACCAGGCAGGCCGTGGGCTGCTCATCCCATGCCCCTGTGGTGGTTCGGTCATTTGTCCCTAGATGGTGGTACCTCATCCCGCAGCATGGCCTGGACCTTGGCATCCTCACTGTGAGCCTGGAAGGAGTGAGTAGATGGCCATGTCGGGACCCAAGGGAGAGACAAAAAGGACTTCTGTGGAGATCTGACTCTTGTTCTGGTAGATGAGTTCAGAGGTTACGTCAACCATATAATCCTGGATAATCCATCCACCACAGCTCTACATAGAGGCAGTGGGCACAGGGGTACGTGGAGCTGCTTCCCCAGCAAAAAGGATCCTGGTGCTGTTGAGAGAGACACAAATCTGTCCATCAGCACACATGAATGACACAAGGAGGTGGTTGGGGCTGCCTCAAGTATGTGTCTGTTCCCATCCTGTAAACCAAGACTAGGTGACCAACATTACTGAGGATCTAGTGCCAGCCTGCTACAGAACAACATCTGACCCCCTCCCAGCTTCCCTTTCCCCCCATACCTCTGTTCCCCACCTGTTTCCTGTAGAGCTCTTGACCTTCCCATCCTTGTTTCACTCTGGGAAGATCCAACCCAGAAATTTTCCCCTACAGCTGCCTATCCTTCTCCTTTCTCTGTCCCCTTTGGGACCATCCCCCATCCCCTAAATGCCCCTCAGCTATTGGATCCCCAGCTCACCGTCACGGTCGTAGTATTTTCCTAGAAGTCCAAAGCTCTGACACCACATTTCTGGAGACCTGCAGACAAGAAGGGTCTCCTGTAAGAGGGGAGATCCACAGAAACCACCAGGCAGCCCCTATTCGTTGAAGATTCCTTGCCATTTCCCCAGTCCTACACACATGGCTGAAAGCCGCAACGCACCATGTACAGCCAGAGCAAGCCCAGGAATTCAGAAATCCCTGTTCATGAGCACTGGGATGTCACCAAGAGTAGCTCTGCATTGAGGAGGTCTGCACCAAACCCCCACCATGGGACAATCTTGAAGAGAACTTAAGGATAGCAAGGGCAGATGGAGGGAAGAAGGTGTGAAAGCAAGAGCAGATGTGTGGATAGATGGATGGATGAGACTGCATTGGGTTGAACAACACATGGCTATCGATCCATGGCTGGCTGGATAGATTGGCAGACGAGGTCCATTCTGGGACAGATGGATGCATAGGTGGGCAAACAGAGAGACATCAGAATTTTTGTTGAAATAGATGGATAGACAGGTGGAGGGATCCATGAGCATGTACTCATCCCAAACAGTACTGTGTGAATGTAGCTGCACAAGAGATCACAGAATCACAGAATGGTAGGGCTTGGAAGAGAACTCTGGAGATTATCTAATCCAACCCCTCTGCCAAAGCAGGGACATCCAGAGCAGGTTGCACAGGATGGCAGCCAGGCAGGTTTTTAATATCTCCAGAGAAGGAGACCCCACAGGCCCTCTGGTCAGTCTGTCCCAGGGCTCTGGCATCCTCACAGTAAAGAAGCTTTTCCTCATCTTCAGGTGGAACTTCCAGTGTTCCAGCTTGTGCCCGTTGCTCCTTGTCCTGTCACTGGCCACTACTGAAAAGAGCCTGGCCCTCTTGACACCCACCCTTTAGATACTGATAAACATTAATAAGATCCCCTCTCAGTCTGCTCTTCTCCAGGCTAAACAGACCCAGGTCTCTCAGCCTTTCCTCATAAGAGAGATCCTCCAGTAGGATCATCATCTTTGTAGCCCTACATGTGAGGATATGTTCATGGAGTAGCATGAGAGGACAGGTTGAAGGTCCAGATAATAAGCAGGAACATGATGGAGACAGAGATGAGGCCAGGGTCCCATGATTGCAGAGCAAATCCCAGAAAGGCAGTGGTGGGAGGGTGGAGCTCAAGTGGTATCTGGCTGCCTTCAGGCCAAGTAAAGTGAAAGGCACCGTCCTCCACCCCAAACCCGTCCACATAAATGAATCTCTCTGGTTCAGCCACATTTGCCTCAATTTCCCCAATTCCTGCTCTGGAGTGACAGGGTGGGGAGCACCACAACATTCCCCCGCACACCTCCCCCTCCCATCATGCTGACAGGGTGGACAGACAGAGCAAATCGGGTGCAAGTCCTCGGAGGAGCAGGGGTTGGGTTGGACGGGGGATGGGTTGGACGGGGGATGGTAGGGGCAAGCTCTCCCCAGGGAGCAGGGACACCAGCAGAGAACAGGGGCAGAATAACCAAGTGAAGCACAAAGGAGCGGACACTCACCAGAACCAAGGGCAAGAGGCAGCAGGGACGGACCGACAGTCAGATGGACGGAGGGAAGAGGAAAGGGGAGAGAGTGAGGGGCCGAGGGATGAGACACAGGGGCAGAGGGGGCGGGACGGGGACAGAGCAAGGGATGCTC
>NW_010286560.1:0-22784 GCF_000700745.2 Antrostomus carolinensis
GGCCGTTTAAATCTCCTGCGGCTGGCCTGATAATTCTGATTTATTCATACCATGAAGGTTATGGACTTGGATTCAATGTTCAATTGAAAAGTTTCAAAAATTTGTAATATCCTTTCCCTAAATTATGAGCATTAAATGAATTGGAATTGAAAGGTCCGGAGGAGTCACAGTACAAGAGGGATTTTTCAGATTGTCTAGTAACTGCGTTTTTTTGTAACATGCAAGCCTATGTTTTCTTAAGCAAATATATGACACATTGCTCACATCAAACCCACCATCTCTCCCTTTATCTCCCCAAATATATCCTGCACAATAGTAATCTGGTTGCCTTAGTTTATTACAGAGTATTGGACGTGCATCATAGCATATGAAGATATATGATGAGGTTTGATACAATAGAATGTATACAGGACTGCTCTACAAACTAAAAAGAACTCTCCATATTATAAGAAGCAGGTATTATTTTCTAAATGGACTGCAGAAAAAGTGCTAACTTGAATGTTAATATGATTTACAAAATGATGCAGACTAGTATTCCTTTCTGTGTTCTGCTCAGAAAAACAAATAGCAACTTCTAGCTAAACTTTAAAACTGATTTTATGCATATAAAAATCTATGTTAATTATTCCCTCAGGTGTTCTAAGATCAAAATTAGGAGGAAACACTTTTTTAAAATAAAACATGCAAAAATATCACACTTCCTCCAACCAAAGATTTATCTCTAAGATTATGTATCGGTTTTCTCCATGCCCCAATGGACATAAAATAGCTATAACATTATGGAATTGTAGAACAATGCCTATTCATCCTCTTTACTTTACATGAAAAATGCTGTTCATGTTTGAAGTTGCACTGAGCCACTGGCACCTGGAAAAGTACTCTGCGGAAGCATACCATATTCTCATCCTGATATTCTGACCTTTCTCAAAGTATGATTCTATTTCCTAGCATCGTCACAGACATAATTCTAGACTAGAAGGAACTTTGATCTGATTCAGAGTGACTCAATCTGATTATGGTCACTGTCAAGGGAGACTACAGTTTTAAAAATGTTTGTGACTGATTGTCATGTTTTCATGACATTTTAGTGCAGTTGTTATATACCCATTTAAGTCCTTTCATGTAAATACTCACTAAGAAAATGACAAAGTACAATAGAAAGAACAAGTTTCCTTCCAAGGCTTATATGTGGTTATTCAGCCTCTCTTACAGTTCCTTCCCAAATGTTCCCCACATCATTCTTGCAGCTGAGAACTGGGCTTAACAGTGTAGTGTTGAAGTAGTAGTCTCACCAGTGCCCTCTAGAGAAGTAAAGACGCGGTCGCGCCTCAGCCTGCTGCCGTCTAATACTCACTCTTTCCCATACATAAGCATTCTTAGCCTATTTTGAAGTGCTTTAGGGAGTGTTTATGATGAAGTGACTATCTCTGAGGACGCAAGAGTGCTCTCAGAGTTGTGTTGCCTAGATGATCTCTCACACTCTGTTCTCACTCTGTTCTCTCGTTCTTTTCTCTGTGCCAGACAATTCTCCATGTTTTTGAAGACTGATTTCATATTGAATCCTCAACTAAATATTCTTGAATTTTTTTTTTTTTTTCCAAGACTTGGTGTCCAAAATCTGTATCTCATCTGGTCTTTATCTCACATCTGTGATAAAGCAAAAGAGATTATATTAATGATTTTAATTGAGGATGATATTTTCTCTTCTGATACATTTTTAGTTAAAGATTGCATAGCATATGCTCTTTTGATCTATTCAAAGAAACTATGAGCTATGTAGTTTGCTGTCAAGATAATTTCAATAAGTGCCAGTGAAGCTTTAAGAGGTGTTAGAAACCTAAAGATCCCAAGAAAAATGGATCATAGGAGTGTCTGAAGTGGAGCACACTTGGCTTAAGTACACAGAAAAGTCTGTTTCTGAATCATTCTGACTACACTAGGCCACACCTGAACTACTGTTCTGGGCTCACCAATGCAAGAGAGACATGGACATATTGGAGAAAGCCCAGCGAAGGGCCACACAGATGATTAAGGGAATGGAGCATCTCTAATATGAAGAAAGGTTGAGAGAGTTGGGGGTGATAAGCCTGAAAGGAGAAGGCTCAGGAGGGATCTTATCAATACCTGTAAATACCTGAAGGGAGGGTGTAAAAAAGATGAAGACAGACTGGTGGTGCCCAGTGGTGCCCAGTGTTAGGACAACAGGTATTGGGCACAAACTGAAACACAGGACATTCTTCCTGAACATCTAGAAACACTTCTATACTGTGAGAGTGACTGAGTCTTGGCATAGGCTGCCCAGAGGGACTGTGAAGTCTCCATCCTTGGAGATATCAAAAGATCCTGTTGACACAGTCCGCGGCAACCAACTCTAGGTGGGTCTGTTTGAGCAGGAAGGTTTGAACCAGATGAACTCCAGAGGTCCTCTTCAAACTCAATCTTGGTCTGACTTTGTGTGATCCCTTCCGAGGCAAATTTTTCATTTCTAAGATAGAGAGCTACAAGTGTTTCACGTTTTTTAGAGCAGTACTTTAAACCATTAATACCTGAGTGCGAAATACGCAGCACTGACCTGGATGAATGTGGGGTTTTTTTGGTTTCTGTCTCATTTCCAATATTATAAAAGACATACCAAGGGGAATTTTCTGCTGTTTCAAGTTCATTATCTTGCTGAATAAAAACATTGTTCTCTTGCTTTCTTTGGGAGTTCTGTGGAGATGATGTCCTCTAACGTCACTGCTGTTTATCTGCCTTCAATTTCTTAAAAAAATCTCATAGCTTTTGAGTATCCGTTTCATATGCTGTTTGGCCACTCTGCCCTTGGCTAAGTATAAGTGTCACCTTGTCTAAACAGTTTCTTCCCTTAGAGCAAGCCCACATCAGATGTATTTTATTTTAGTTTCACCAAGATTTTATTTAACAAAAATATTTTTTGAAAATTCTGCAGACTGAATCTGATTGGTGTCATTGTTGATATAGACATATGCAACATACATAGTGTGGAAATCAATCTTACTAATAACCAAGTGAAAAACTAAAAGTACTTTATTCTAAACAGGAAGTCAGACTGCTTGCAAAAAGGTAGGAAAAAACAGCAAAAAATATAGATTTAAACTGTTTTGGGTCATCCACTTGACTAAAGAGAAGAAGTTATACTTTAAAAATAAAGACCTTAACAAATATGTGAATTATAGGGAGAAAAAAAAATTCTCACTTTGAGAAAATAAATAATACACCAAAGCTATTTGAACAACCTTTGGCAGGAGTAAAAAGAGACTCAGGGGAGTTGGTTAACACTAAGCATTAGGGAGAACAAAACTGGAACCTACGTGTTCAATTCTAGGAGCCGTATTTTAGGGAAGGAATTATGGAGCTTGAAAGGTCTGAGGCTGAAAGATCAACATGAATCAGAGTTTCAGATATCTTAATTATAAAAATCACTCAGGTGTGGCCTTTGATATACAGACTCAAATAAAAAGCAATTGGAAACATCTTCTAGATGTATTTTATAGAGGAACTCTCTTTGAGTAACTGCTACCAGGCAGAGGTTTAATCTAGTTACTTACTGCTGTAAGCCAACTCTACACTGAAAAACAGTTGCTTCCTCACCATTCTTTCTTGTTTGCTACCTTGGAAGTGGTTCCAAATACTTTTTAGGATCAACAAAAGAAAATAATGTTATTTATAGAATGAAATTAAATATTTTATCTAACAAGCCAAGTTGTCAAATTATTTTGTCTTTCAGCAGCATAAATAGACTCAAATAAAAGAAAAGGAAAAATACCGTTGGAGAAGATTATTTTCTTAGAGTACCTTGTAAACCCACCTGCTCATGAGTAGCAGTGGCTGAAAATAGTGAACAGGCCTTATGCCCTTTCCAAGGCATTCATCTTAACATTTATTTCTGCCTTCAGGGATGTTGCTGTTTTCAAAATGACTGGTGAAAGAAAATAAGGCAGAAAACAAGCTCTCCTAGTGCAAAAGCTATTCCCTGCAAAGAATTTGCAACAGAGTAAAGCATCACAAATAGAAGCACAAAATACTATTCCTCAATTACTAAATAAAGTAAAAAAATTTGCCCTTACAGATTCAGTAGAATGGTGCTGCCCATGCCTGCCAGTGTAGCAATGTTAACATGTGGGCAAAGGCCATGTGTCCTGATTTTGCTAGGATAGAGTTAATTTTCTTTTTAGTAGTTAGAAGAGCTGTGTTTTTGTTTCAGCAGAACTTGTTATGAGAAGAACATTGATAACAGTACTGGTGTTATTAGTTGCTGCTGGAGCTCAAGGCCACTGTGTTTGGCTGCTTCACAGCTGCATTAGGACTGGGAGGGAGAAGTGCAGTGAACAGAAAAACCCAAAACTGGCACTTGGATGTGCCAATGAGATATTCCATATCATATCATGTCATGTCAGTATATTAACCAGGGCTGACCGGAACACAGGGCTATTCTCTTGGGGATCACTCAGGCTCATTTTTCTGGGGTTTTCAGTTTTGAGACTCTCTTGGCTCTGGGATCACTGGCTGGTACAGGCCGGGCATCAGTTAGTGGGCGGTGAGCAATTGCACTGTGTATTACTCATTTGTATATTCTGTTTTCACCATTGTTAGCATTATAATTTTATTTTAATTAGTAAACAGTTTTTGTCCCATCCCATGGGTTTCCTTGCCCCTTTCTTTCCAATTCTCTCCCCTATTCCCTGGGGTGAGGGGAGAGGGAGGGTGAGAATGCAGACTGTGTTTGGCTGCAAGCTACAAGCAAGAAGGGTGAATCCACCCAAATCACAACACCACATCAAAACTTTTATAGTCTGACATCAGGCTAAATGTGGTAAATTAGTTAACTCCTGTGCACAGTTGGTTAATTAAAAAATGTTTTGTAAATATGGTTTTTGTGTATAAGAACATAATGGAAAAATTGAACAATTAATCCACTTTTAAGGACTGCAGTATTTTGCCAAGTGACTCATATTATGAATTAGTGGAGCCCATCACAACTGTCTTTTATTACTGGGTAAGATACCATATAATAAAATACACAGGAAACATAATTAATAAAGAACAACATAAATACCTGTTTTCAGACATCTTGGTGATGTTTTAAAATGCTACCATTTAAGGTAATTTGAAAATATTAGTGTTTAGGAGCCTTCAAAGTAGCTGCACCTGTTTCCATGTATGCACATGGCAATATATATGAGAAGCTGAATAGCAAAGCAATGAAAAATAGGTTAAAATGGCTGTGGAGAAAACTGTATGTGGGCGGCACCAATTCTAAACTGAATATATGTGTCTAACACTGTCCATGTTAACACAGAAGTGTACCATTACATTAGTTACTGATCATGACCCATAATTCCCACGACTGAATTCTAATAATATATTATAAATAAATCTATTAAAATTATGTAAGAGTAACTATATTATTTCTTGTAGAAAAACAATTTAAGTGTTTTTGAGTATGCTATTTATAGGTCCATTACTCTATGTCAGAAACAATTTAATACAATAAAGTAACATGAATTTGTATCTGAGTCCATCTGAGGAGAAACCGGATTTTGTTCCTGTCTAATAAAAAGTAAGAAAGAACATTACACTAATACATAAGATTAGGAAGCTGCATTTTTTGAGGCCAGTATCCTCTCTCCCCATCTGCCGTTACTGCATTAATATTTTACTTTGCTGTAAAAGCATACAAAATGCACAAAGTGCTGTTAATATACATATGATTTCTTACTATTTTTTAGTTGTTCTCCAATACTGACCTGCAAAATGCCTCACTGAGCTTACTCTCTTCCTTACAATTGAACGTAGTGAGCTGAGTGTTCAACTCTGCTTTCACAGCTGAAATGGACTTTTGAGATTTTCTGCCTCTGAAGTGTAAAGACTCCAGATACTGCTTACTTCCTTCCACTCTCCATAGGAAAGCAGTGTCATCAGGCAGTTGCCTATGACTCATAATTTTTCCTCATCTGTCTCCAGAACTGCAGAATAATTCTGACTTTGAGTGGTACCCATTAATTCATAATCAGGGAAATAGTATTCCTAAACATAATTAAATACAGCAGTCTTATACTTAATAAAAAATAAAGTTCATAAGGGGTTGATTATTTTTAGACTTTGAAGAAGAAAAAATTCCTCCCCCCACAACAACTTGATGCAAAATACATTATTTATTTTGTATTAAAAGTTCTCAGCGTAGGTATAGATAGTACATAGAGAAGATTTGGGTCACCAGGGGAATCTCTGATCTTTGAGAAATGTGAGGACTTGTCTTTCTGTGAAATCTTATTCACCAGTTCTGGCTGGCACTATATTACCCCAGCCAGCCAAACTGATCTTATGCTGATAGAGAAACCAGAACTCACCTTTCATTTCCTGGAGCTGCACTTTGTCTCATCCACTTGTTACTCTGCAACCTTGGAAAAGAGTCTTCCTTTCTGTTAATCCTAAATATTTTTCACATTTTTTCAGGTTTCAGATAAATACTGTGGGGGAATAAGCCCACAATTCATTCTTCTTCCACACCAACTTTAGATTTAAAGCAAATGAACAATTTAAGTTACAATTTTTGCACTTAATTTTTTTTTTCCCCTTTGAAATTATCCCATGTTATGTACAAAAGCTTATACAAATAATTCCTTTCATGTTGAAAACCCATGTAATTTCCTACAGATTTTTTTTCCTGTCTGTGTGTGTCTTTTAATGTCAGTGTTCTCTTAGGTGAAATATAATGATTGTAATTTTACATTGCTTTGCTAGGTTTGAGGGGGAATCCTAAATGATCTATTCCTGGGTCCTGTGGCATACAAAAGTTGTAGGATTTACCAGTTTAGCTCTCCTTATATTATAGTTCTTGTCCTTATTTTCTCCTCCTCCATGTGCATTATTATAACTCTTCTTCTTGAGCCTTATCAGTACTTCTTCAGATCCTTTTTGTCCCTCTTTTTGCTTCCAGCATTAATTTTCATTGGTTGTGCTATGCCAAATTTTCTGCTTCTTATATTTATTCACCTCCACTCCTCCTTCTTTCTCTCTTCAGTAGAAAGACATGGTCATTTTTTCTCTGCACTGGAATTTACTTTCCCTGTTAACTGTCTTGTCTCTGGTTAAATGTGAACATGACTCTTCTTGAACTCTTCCATGGTATCTTTTTACCTCACTTGTGCATATGAGCTAGAATACCAACTCTGATATTTTAATTTAGGCCACACATTGGATTTTGGTTTTGAAGTTCAACAAGTAACATTCTAAAATATTCCTTTCCTCCCTTCACTTAAGTTTGGATTTTTCCAGCTTTCCTGCACTCTGTTAGGTCTTATCAGTATGTGAGTGGGGGAACTCCAAGTTTATTGGGCCAAGAAAGGCTTGTCTCACAAAGTATTATAGGTCTGTAAGTAGTCAGATACTCACTTCACATGGTAAAAAGGAGTTCTGTGCTTCCTATTGTCAGGCATAAATAAGTATCTGTTGTAAAACCTAATCTGAAAAGCAAAGCTGTGTTATAGCACCAGCAGGGTGCACAAGAATGGCATCAGTAGTTAGCCAGGTCTTCAGCTGAGGTCCATTAGCAGTACTAAGATTAATTTAGTAGAGTTGAATTAACTTAAAAACATAGTCAGTTTATTTGCCTTAACAAATAAGAACTGTATTCTGAATGCCTGGATGATTGTGCAAGAAGGAAAACTTAGATTTTTTTCTTTGCATTGAATATTTGTCCTGTGCTCATTTTGCGAAGCCACATCTTCATTGTGCTCATAGATGGAGATGAAGAGGACAGAAGGGAACTACAATGGTGGAAACTACCATTTTATAGGTAGTTTTATAGATATAGGCCCATTTTATAGATATAGGCCCATATACAGTTCATAGGACCAGAAGAGTGTGACTCTCTGAGTTGCTCCAAAATAGACAATTAACTCACGTCACGGTCCTAAAAGGCTGACATTGTCTCACTTACTGCCAAAGCACTTCAGAGTCTGGTTTGGTAATTGACAACTTTCTTTTTTAGCCAGTACTGAACTTAAAAGTCATAATGGAACAGGGAATGGGGGAGTGCTGTACTGTGCCACATTGGTCACAAAACCCAAACCTTCCTACCATAAATCATTAAAGATCCCTTGGCAGCATTCAATATAGGGATGGCAAAACCACCACCTTGGGCACAAGACAGTTTGAATCACTCTGTTCTGCCTGTCAGCTACCCCTTTAATTTTATATGGGTATTAAATGTATCTTTATTTATGGGATTACTGTATGCTATTAAACACCTGCCAAGATGCAGTGAACAGCGGATGGCAAAGCAAACCTTGTAAAGTCTATCTGTTGTCAAAAGTTTAGGTTTTCAGATGAAATGTCCTGTTGTTGAACTTTCCTGTAAAAATCAAATTTTCCAAGCAATGTGGTTTTTAGCCAATAGTCAGCATACAGGGTGAGATCTGGGAACGGAGCTGTTCTAAACATATAGAAAAAAGATGATGATGGTGCTGAGGACTAAGCAATTTAAGGTGTTCTTAGGGCCTTCTGAAATTCTGGCCATGTTGACATGGATTACTTGCAGAACAGTAGTATTTGCCGTAAAAATAAGATGTGGTTGTACTAGAGTAGATTCAAGATAAGTCTGTCTTCTGACTTGCAAAACATGTAATGGCTCACTGTGACTGCAACAGCAGATAGAATGCTATGCTCATGCAGGTGGATGCAAGCAGACACCTCCCTCTTTTCCCTGTGCTCTGACCTAGCTGCATCTCAGACATCTCTAATATGGAAGCCATATAATTATATTAGAGAAGTTCCCTACTTTTCAGCTAATAAGACCTACTCAGAACAGGATGAATTGGTCTGATTACAGTATAATGTTAGTGTAGAGATACAACTTCTGAACTCAGGCTGTCTCACCTTTGATCAGCCCATGCAGGGCAGGCAGACGAGCTCTGAGCCCTCTTTTTTCCCTGTGTACTCCTAAATACCTTAAGTCTGTATAGACAATTCAAAGCAGTGTATATCGATGTCTGTCCCAGGTACTTCCAAAGATACTGAAATCTTTATTTACATGTTTATCCCCTGCAAAATGCTGAGGAAGACAAGCTGTTTGACTAGTCATGAATAGGCAAGTTGGTTTTTTTTTTTATATTGTTTGTGCTGTTTTTTTCTGGGATAGATTTAATTTTCTGTATAGTAGCTAGTATGCTGCTATGTTTTGTATTTGTGCTGGAAACTATTAATAATAAAGGGATATTTTCATTATCATTTTGCCATCCAGAGGGACCTTGGCAGGCTTGAGAGGTGGGCCTGTGCTCATGAAGTTCAACAAGGCCAAATGCAAGGTCCTGCATCTGGGTCGGGGCAATCCCAAGCACAAATACAGACTGGGCAATGAGTGGCTTGAGGCCAGCTCTGAGGAGGAGGACTTGGGGATGGTGATGGACGAGAAGCTAAACATGAGCCGGCAGTGTAAGCTTGCAGCCCAGAAGGCCAATAACCGTATCCTGGGCTGCATCAAGAGAAGTGTGGCCAGCAGGTCGAGGGAGGTGATTCTGCCCCTCTACTCTCCTCTGATAAGGCCCCACCTGGAGTACTGTGTCCAATTTTGGAGCCCCCAACACAAGAAACACATGGACTTGTTAGAACGAGTCCATAGAAGGGCCACCAGGATGATCCAAGGGCTGGAGCACCTCTCCTATGAGGACAGGCTGAGAGAGTTGGGGCTGTTCAGCCTGGAGAAGAGAAGGCTTAGGGGAGATCTTATAGCTGCCTTCCAGTACCTTTTACAAAGGCAGGTAGTGATAGAACAAGGGGTAATGGCTGTAAATTGAAAGAGGGTAGGTTTAGATTAGATATTAGGAAGAAATTCTTTACCGTGAGTGTGGTCAGACAGTGGAACGGGTTGCCCAAGGAAGTTGTGGATGCCCCCTCCCTGGAAGTGTTCAAGGCCAGGTTGGATGAGACTTTCAACACCCTGATGTAGTAGAAGGTGTCCCTGCTAGTGGCAGGGGGGGTTGGAACTGGATGATCTTTAAGGTCCATTCCAACCCTAACCATTCTATGATTCTATGACTTCTAGTCCGATGTTTTATATTCCATATCTTGTTTCTAAAACAGAAGTCAATTATTTGCAGTTGTAGTCTTGGGCACATTTATTACACTGTAATAGGTTGGAACCTTTTATTTAGATGTCTTAAATGGTGGTTTTAATGAGAAGGTACTGCAATTCATTTAGTCCTTGTTATGAGTAAACAAGCACCTGAAAAGACCACCCTTTTTACAAAGTGTAAAGCTGCTTTATATGTGCTTTTTATATGTCAACACAGAATTTTCAAGACAGCAGTGATGTCATTAACAAAAACAGTTTGTAATGTTATAACCTAAGTGACATATGCTATTGGGCATGAGGCTTGGAGGCATCACTTGGTAGCCTTAAAGATTGTCGTGGACACAATCATGCACAAGTAATGATCTTTGTGTTTAAGAGAGGATGCTATTCAGATGCCAAAGGGTATGAGGGATTACCACACAGGAGTAGCTGACAGAAGAATTAACAGCGAAGCATGAAAGAAAACTGCTTTGGTGAAAGGGCACTAGGGTTTGGAAGGGAAGGAGGGAAACTTTCCATGCAGCTCTTACATAACATGTCTCTATAGAGGTCATCTTCTCACAGTGAATCATAATATATAGTACTTAAAGATTTTCACCTTCAAGAGTTTCAAAACACCATGCTATCCCTTCTGAATCTTTACTATACAATCTAAGACTGCTGTGAGTTACTGTAACATATCACAGTTCAGAGTTTGGATACTGGCAAGTGAAATAATGTGCATGAACTTGACCACTAGGTTGCTCTGAGCTAGATGATTTACCCCTTTTATTTTTATATTCATGATTCTAAGATTTGACATTAACTACATTTTCTCCCAAATTGAGACTTTAAGTGACACATTTTAGCCTAGCTTTTGATCCCTAAATTTAAGATATTTATTTTCTCTATTTTGATATGTAGGAGCTCTGTTTGCTGGGAGCTTTTATTTTCAGTGTTACGTGCTGCTTTTTCTTTTTGCTTGATAGCTTTGACATCTTGGTTGCTGAATTTGCTTTGCTTCTTGTACTAAGACTGAAATTAATTAATCTACTTTCCTAATTGCATAATCAAAATAAATGATATCCACAAATTAGAAGGCACAGAAAATGTATATGCATTTTGGATGCCTAGATAACATCCAATAATAAATTGTTTTCATATAAATTGCATTTTTAATTAATTGCTTCAAAATGTTTATGTTTTTGTGCAAATATATCTATTCTTGCAATTAATAAAAAGGAAAGACAAATTAAATTGCCCTTACACATAAGAAAATGTTGCCTTTGGTGTATCCTGGCTGTGCTTGGTCATCTGCTTTTTCTCCAGTCATGGTGATAAATTTGGATGAGATCTTTATACTCTGAATTGCCACTGGGAATCCAACAGATTTAATTTTCTCCTGAATTACTGACATGTGAGGTTGTTTTGTTTGGTTAACTTGAACACATTGTAATATGACTGATACATAAATGTCTCTTGGCTTTGAAGAAAAATTGTCTCAACAAGAAGTAAAGAATAAAATAAACAGGTTACTGAGGGGATGAGGAGAATTTATTTGTGGATTTTGATTTGACTGCATGTTTGCAGAAATTAATTATTTGAATTATTCATTTGTATTTAAACTCTACAATAGTGTAATCTGCAAATATCCCTACACCAAGATTATACATTAATCTTACTCTATAGACACAATTTAGTTTATAAGGATGATCATAAAGAAAACATTCTTTTTAATTAAAAAAAAAAATCAGTAGGTCAGCTGATAAAAAGTCTCCTGCTAATGTAATCACCTAGCTTTGACCTTTTTTTCCTGAAAGAAGTGGACTGAAAGTCAAAACAAGGCTACAACATGCTTTGGAATGATGAATTTTCTTGTAACGCCAAACTGCCTTTTTTTTTTTTTTTTTTAATAAATTGATATAGTCTTAAGGAACTGAAGGATAACAGTACTTCAGTTGTTCTACAGAGATAATCACCAAACCTTCCAGACTATTTGAATTTCTGGATTTACTGGGTTTGGGTTTAGGAAAAGGAAAAATATGTCCAAAGATGCTATGCTTACAATGGCCTTAGCTTTCCAGATAATGTATGTAACTCTTACTGTAAAACATTATGTTTACTCAGCTCAGAATACACTTTTCATTTACCAGTAAGCTTTAAAAAGATCAGAGTTTTTAGATCACATAGACATTTAGGACGTGGAATATGTCATGAGATTTTCAAGTGATTCTTTCCCATGCCCACTATATTATTTTCCATACCAATACTCATGTATATCACTAAACAGAACAAGATCAGTCTGCAGATTTCTGCTAAAACAACAGAAGTTTCTTTTGCAGCTTGACTGGCTCCTTCCTTATCTATTGTTTCTACAGCTGCTGCTGAAACAACAGCTACTTCCTTCACATATTCTGCTGCTGAAGCTGCACTTCAAGCCTTGCTGGTGACTCAGATAGTTGCACAGATCCTTAGCACATCAGAAGCTGTATCATGGCTGTGACCCCTTCGGAAATGGTTGCACACAAGGTTGCCAGAGACCTGTGTGGAACATAAGCTTCTGAGGATAGTGAACAGGTTTTGGGCGCAGAAGTATGTTCTGCTGCACTGCAAGTGCTGGCAAAGGGAAAGGGTAAAAAGCCATAAAAAATGGAGAAATTGGACTGTAGATAGGACTCTGTCTTAATCCTGGAAAAGTTCTTTATTGATTTCTGGTATCAATGGAAGTGGTTAACAGCTGGGATTACCTCTGTGTTGTAACTTACTTTATGTTTAAATTGAGGTGAACCAGCCCACCCTGAAGAGATTTGTGGCTAGGATGTCTCTGGGGGTTTGAGCTGTAAGCTATGACATCCTGTAGTCTGCAGTCTTTTAGTTAGAGGTCTTGTACTTGAACAATCAAAGCCCAATTTAACTGTTTAAGGAAGAGATGATTTTGGGCTCATGCTTAGGCCAACTGGCTTCAAGCATTCCTTGCAGTATTTCAAGATAAAGACAAAAGAGCAGGGACATGGAGGAATGAATGAGGGGGACACAAGCATTGAGAAGGACAAACTACCAGAAAACCTTAGCCCTACAGTAGCAGATTGAGAGTGTGAAAGGCATTCTTTTTGTCCAAGCTAGAATAAGGTCAGAATACATGGTCACCACAAGAAGAATAGATTGACAGAATTAGTGTCCAGATATCTGTGGTCAGACAGTAACAGGAAGGAATGCGGACATATTATGAAATACTGGTCAGTTTCAAATTTAGGTGTACTATCCAACTCAGACCTTCGAATACTGTAGGAAACACACACTACATTTTATCATAGAATCATAGAATGGTTTGAGTTGGAAGGGACCTTAAAGATCAATACATCACTTTTCTTTCCTGTAAAAACTGACAAAGAGTGACCCGGTCAGGGTGTACATTATGTACATTATGTATGAGAGCTTTCTGGTTTATTCAGTGAATTGAACACAGATTTCCTATGTCTTCAAGTTTTTGCAGGTTTTGAACTCTGGTGTTTGGAGAAAAGTCTTCCAGACAATGTATTTCAAATGCTTAATGTGTTATTAAGCAAAATACATATTTAAAATGAAATTAAGGTATGGATAAAAATTAAACAAGAATAAAGTTTCCTTGACAATAAACAATCAAATTAATGTTTGATGAGATCATGGAGCCCCTCTTCTAGTTTGATTTCATCCAGAAGAAATCTAATTCATGTGCTCGGGGGATGTTCTGAAATGTCAAGTGAAGTGTGGTACGTGGGAACAATCTGAAGTCACTTCACAAACACATTCCTGATATAAACTAAGATGCTAATGGAGATGCACTATTAGTTGTTATTCACCATTGTTACCAATGTCTAGTGTGTTCATTGCTGAATTCATCAGCTGAATACCTGAAACATATATTTCCCACTTTGAGAGTACTCTTCAGAGACCAGTTAAGAAATCTGCTCAAATGACTGGCTGCTAGGTAATAGTCATTTCTCCCCCCACCCCCATTTCCCTTTAACCCTAATATCAGATTGAGTTTAAACATTCCAATGTAATTTAAAGGAAGACTGCTTTTGACCTTTGAGGTTATAATGGCAAATGTAATTGAAGATAACAATTTCTTTGATTTAATCATGCACATCTTAACCTGTAAAATTAAGTGGATGTGAGGTATTATAAGCGAGGTTATTTAAGTTCCAACTTTTCTAGGAATTTAAGGAGCCATTCTCAGACAATGCCAAGAGTTTTCTCTGCTAGTGTTTCTTCATGTGCCCATAGCTAAGCACTTGCTAGAGTTAAAAAACAGTTACAGAACTCCTAGGTACATTTTATTCCTTATACTATAAAAAATGGGAAGCAAAAACTATTCCTTGAATTTGATACTTTAGAGGATGATGATATATGTGATTTTAAAGGCTTCCTCTGTCTCCAGAAAGCCAGCACTGAATTTGAAAAATTGAATTAGAGGTCTTCATATAAGATATTATACAATATCACTAGTATTGGTGGCCAGGAGCTGTTTACTTCTAATGACAAAGTTAAGGTATTGTGTTTTGCTGGATACTTTTGAATTGGCCCTTAAAAAGGAGATCAGGAGATGCGCAGACCTTGTCAGGTATGGTGATACATGGCCCAGCGTTGACACTTCTTGCAGCACTAAGCAAACAAGGCAGCAGTAAAGGCTACTGCTCTGCCTTCAGTTCTGAGGACAGTGATCTTATTGATTACTGCTCTTTTAAGCTTGCCACCCTTAGCAAAGTGTTCTGAGCAGTTTGATATATTTGGCTGGTAAACATCATTTCATCAGCTTCTTAGGTGGATTCTGCAGCATCCACAGCGTTCCATGTTGCCATGGCTGTGCTGCAGGCAGTATTCAACCTCTTTGCGTAAGAACCGGTTTGAGTTTGCCTGCTGCAGATTCAGTGTTTGCAGCATACATATAGCCTGGAAGTTTACAGATGAATTTTCCCCGACTATCAAAGCTGGCCCAGCTTTGTGAAGGCCCAGCACTGTTGAAATAACTCTTTAGAGGAAAAAACCATATTGTTCAGCAGCTGTCTATCCTTGCTAATGAGAATATTTATTTTTTTCTTAGAGGTATCACCACATCTGATTCCATAGGTACAACAGGGAATCACAATAAAGAATGTGCTGTTAAATGTATGTGTTTTTACTTTCCCAAAGGGGAAAAAAAACCCCTGCATTTTCTTTATGCAATTAGAAAGTTTACATAGGCTCCAGTTGTAAACAATCTGCAATGAGTAAATTATCTTTTTTTGCTTTGCTTTTTCCATGCATTAACAATGTCTTCAAATCAGACCAAATTCAGCCCATAATAACCCAAATGTCTGAAACTCTGCTTCAGAAGTAATCTACCCTAAGAGTGATTCTGTTACGGTGAGCAATTGTGGGAGGAGTCCTTCTTTACCAGAAGTGTTGACAAGGA
Source organism: Antrostomus carolinensis (assembly GCF_000700745.2). NCBI lineage: Eukaryota > Metazoa > Chordata > Aves > Caprimulgiformes > Caprimulgidae > Antrostomus > Antrostomus carolinensis. Next base: position 15,507 of record NW_010286560.1, read on the forward strand.
CCAGTTGGTCTCTCATTCTCTTTTGTTGCAATCTGTTCCAAGTCAGAGGTTTAAAGTAATCTCAGAACAGTGTAGGAGTATTGACTTTCAGACTAAACTCCTATTTTGCTTTTACTAATGCAGTTATTCAAATAGGAATTTAAGACTTGCATCACAAATAGAATGAGAAATTTGCATAACTGCATCTAGGGAAAAACAATTACTGTGGGCTTAAGCTTGAAAATACGTATGCTTGAGAGTTTATGTTATTTTGACTTCAGGTGGACCAAGCACTTACTCAACACTGAATGTGTTACATAAATGTTGTCAAATACAGATGTCCATTTTGCTTTCTAGGAGAGCAGGAGGGTCCCCAAGGTAGAAAAAAATGAAAGGGAATGAGGAAATTGGCTAGTTTGTTTTTGTGGTATTTTATTAAAATATGCAACTTTTTCAGTGGAAAGTCTTGTCAAAAGTGTCCTTACCCTGTTGAAAGTCTTTCTGGGTCACCAAGTCCAGACTTCTGGCACTGTAGGCAAACCTGATACATTATCTTCTTCATTAAATGGTCAAGAACCATTTCAAAGTACCTAAGTAACCTTTTTCCACCATTTTAGAGAGTTGTTTCATTTCTTTTATGGATAGAAATCCTTTACAAGAGGCAATCTAAATGTTTGGCCTTCTTGGGGTCAGACTAGCAGATGTGTTGATGCCTGAATTGTCCTCACATTCTAAATTCTGCTCGTTTAAAAAAAAAATAAAATAAAAAAAAATTCTTTACTTTAGAGTAGGAGGAAGGGAGGCTGGAAAGGTTTAACAAAATTTTTAAATTAAATCACTTAGTCCTGATACACTAGTGACCTGTCCTACCCCAGCATCTTCAATGGCTACAGCAGAAGTGCTGTGAGACAACTCCTTACTTACTTCCCTTACTCTGTTCTTTAACCTGTTGTCTGTGAGTGCATCCTCTGAAACTGCTGTTATACCTGTCTCTGCCTCCTTCTTTGGCCACAAGCTCCAGAGGCTGGCTGTTTGTTGTGAAAAGTACATTCTTTCATCAGTTCTTACTTGCTCTTCTACTCATCTAATTAAATGTCTCTCATGTTTTATTTCTGAATGACTTTATGAAGGTTTTCACAGAATTTAAAGAAGAGGTGTTACTGCCATGAAACAGCTAAAAAGTAGAGGAAAAATACTTCTGAGACATAACTATGTGGAAAATATCTTCTTTTAAATTTTTAGAAATTTATAGGGAACTTACCTTCTGGATTTTCCCTGGCCCATGCAGTTTCTTCACCATCAGTTTTATTTACATACAAACACAAATCAAATATGTGGCGAGAACCAGGTGTTTGTTTGTGAAGTCCTGTTAACAGTTTCTGTTATCACTCTCTTGATGACCTGAAAAGGTTGTAAAAAAATGGTAGAACTGAATTTTTGTGCTCCTTTTGTAATGGCATAATGTTACAGTGACATGAAAAGACAGAAAGGAAAAGAGGTCTGTTACAAGATACTGAGCACTCCCTCCTTTCTTTCTTTTACTTCTCTTCAGACTCCAGATATATCTATTCTGAAGCATAACATAGTTTTTATGACTCAGCAGGAGTATTAAGATAAAAATACAACATGAAAACTGTAACAGAAACAAAATGTAAAAGCACTTCAACACAAATATATTTGCTTTTCATTACTATCTCTTCCAAATTTAGTGAGAATCAGTTTTACACAGATTTTGAAAGGAAGAGTAAAAGAGTGGTCTGAAGACAAAAAAAAAAAAAAAAAGGAAAAAAAAAAGAATGAATTTATTTAATCATTAACATGAATTATGTTTAGATTGACATTTTCTGGGTTTGTTGTAAAAATACCTAAGAACTGGAAGGCATTTGATCAAATCAAACATCATAGGGAGTTCAAGGAAAATACTTTTAATTTATTCTTCCTTTTTAATAGGGAAAAATTAGGAATGATAATTGAAGTTCCAGGTTTCCTTTTTTTTTTTTTTTTTAACTCTGTTGCAGCCACAACCTCATGTGTCTAGAAATCAGAGAATGCAAGAATGAAAGGAAATGACATCATATCAATTCAAGACTTTCTATTAAGCCAGGCACCCCACTGTGAGTTCTGGGCAGGAGAGGGCTGTTGGGGGTCACTAAGCTTGTGTCTTGGCAAGCCAAAGTACTTTTAGAGTTGTGTCTGCTGAGTACAAATCTGAATTGCTTAACAATGAAAGATGGCTTTGGGGAAAAAGAACCTCAGGAATACTTACATTTATAGAAAGCCTGGAAGAAATTACCAGAGCTGTAGGAAACAGCTCTGCATTTGGGAATGTTGATGAACATCAACATGTTGATGAAGTTTAAACAGATGCTTAGACACTGTTGCCATGACAGACAAACAAAAACCCCATTCTTTTCCTTTTCAGACCTTCCTTAGTAGACTTTGGTTCACCTTACACTTGCTAGTGATACAACTGTATCTTCACAGAAGACAATATGTTGAATACCTGTTTTTAACATTCTATTTAGCTTCCAAGGTAAATCTTTCATCTCCTGGGAGCTTCTCACAGGCTTGGTTAATACACCTGTCAATCTCACAGTTCCTTCTCTGTCAGCCAGCTCTCTAACTTTTTTCTTTTTAAGAGGACACTAGTTGTATTTAGATGTCAGCGAATCCGAAAAAGAACAAACTGACAAAAAAAAATCAATTTTATTTAAAAATGTGTGAAAAAACCTGAGAAAAATGCGTATGTGACTGAGGTGTTATAAAATTACTTAATTCAGGACAGAAAATACTATTAGCAATTTACATTAGAATGCAATTTTTATGCTTTCTTTTTTATTGCTTTTTGACTTTGCTTAATACTTTCCATCAAGAAAAGTACCAAAAATGTCTCTGCCATACTTGTCGTAGTTCTTCCCTACAGAATTATTGTGCTTAAAGTCTGCACTGTTAAGTTGCTGCCCAACACAGTGAAAAAAAAACCTTACAATCCTCTTCCTGCATCAGATAACATGTCTCCATCCCATAGATCTCTCAGTCACTGGCAAATGTGCTGCTTTTTGGTCTAAGCTCAGCTGGAAACCTTTTTTTTCTTCTGAATACAAGTTAAAAGTGAATCTCCTTTTTTGTGGTGTTTGATGGTTGTGTTTGAACTGTGACTGTCCCATCATCCCCACAAATTAGTTTTGCAGGCTTCCTTTTCCTTCAATCTATTTGTCAAAACCTAATTTCATTTATTTCCATATAAAAAGTTGTAGGTGATTGATTAGTCTGTCTAATGACTGTAGATAGTATAAAATTATGAAGTAAATTGCTTTTCTTAATTCGGAGGAGGGCATGAGAAAAGGAAGGAAGAAAAAAAAAAGATCCCAGTTAATTATTTTGAAATCCAGCATTATCAATTGGTGTGATTAAATTTCATACTGTCTAAAGCCTAGAAATTTGCAGGTTTTGCACTGGGCCTGAGGCATGGAGTCTAAGTCAATAAGCATTTAAAAAGACCCTATCTGAAAAGCCACATTTAAAGGATTTTTATTAAGAACCCATCTAAATAAGAAATAAGAAGTATATTTAATACTATTTTGAAATGGTTACAGTCATATACAAACACTAGTCACAGCTGTAATGTGTATATCAATTTTCTAGCAGGGAGGCATGAAAATAACTGATAACTTCCATTGATTAAGACATAAGTTACAAACCAATTTTATTTGTACTTCTCTAAAGAGAAGAGTAACTATTTAGAATAGAATCATAGAATCATAGTGGTTAAAAAAGAGCTTTAAGATCACCGAGTCCAACCATAAACCTAATACTGCCAGTTCCACCTCTAAACCAGGTTCCTAAGCATTTCATCTATCTGTCTTTTAAATACCACCAGGGAAGGTAACTCCACCACCTCCCTGGAAGGAGGTACCCCCAAGACTTCTAGCAGCAGAGAAGAATAAATCACTTAGCACAAAGGCAGGGGAAGCTGTCTGGAGTGAGGCACTTATTGCCTGGGAGAAGAGATTGACTGCCAACTCTCTACAGTCTTCTTTCAGGTAGTTGTAGATAGTGATAAGGTCTCCCCTCAGCCTCCTCTCCTCCAGACTAAACAACCCCAACTCCCTCAGCCACTCCTCATAAGACTTCTTCTCCACGCCCTTCACAATCTTTGTTCCCCTTCTCTGGACACGCTTCAGCACCTCATTGTTTTTCCTGTAGTGAGGAGCCCAAAACTGAACACAGTACTCAAGGTGCAGCCACACCAGTGCTGAGTACAGGGGCAAGATCACTTCCCTGGTCCTGCTGGCCACACTGCTTTTGATACAAGCCAGGATGCTATTGGCCTTCTTGGTCACCTGGGCACACTACTGTCTCATGCTCAGCTGGCTATTGACCAATATCCCCAGGTCCTTCTCTGTTGGGCAGTTTTCCAGCCACTATTCCCCAAGCCTGTAGTATTTCATGGGGTTGTTGTGACTCAGGTGCAGGACCCAGCACTTGACCTTATTGAACTTTATACCATTGGCCTCAGCCCATCGATCCAGCCTGTCTAGATCTCTCTGTAGAGCTTTCCTACCTTTAAGCAAATCCACATTCCTGCCCAATCAAACTTAGTGAGGGCTCACTCAATCTCCTTGTCCAGATCATTGATAAAGATATTAAACAGAACTGGTCCCAACACTGATCCTTGGAGAACATCATTAGTGACCACCCGCCAGCTGGATTTAACTCCGTTCACCATAACTCTCTGGGCCTGGCCATCCAGCCAGTTCTTTACCCAGCAAAGAAGTACATCCATCCAAACCATGAGTGGACAGTTTCTCCAGGAGAATGCTGAGGGAAATGGTGTCAAAGGCTTTACTAAAGTCTAAGTACACCACTTCCACGGGCCTTCCCTCCTCCACTGAGTACGTCACCTTGTCATAGAAGGAGATCAGGTTAGTCAGCCAAGACCTGCCTTTCATAAAGCCTGGTTGACTGGGCCTGATTGACTGGGCCTGATCCCCTAGTTGTCCTGAATGTGAGACATGGTGGCACTCAGGATGATCTGCTTCATCACCCTCCCTGGCACTGAGGTCAGACTGACAGGCATGTAGTTGCTCAGGTCACTCTTCCAGCCCTTCTTGTAGATGAGCATCACATTAGCCAGCTTGCCAGGACTGCTGGTAAATCATGGAAAACGGCTTGGTGAGCACTTCTGCCAGCTCCCTCAGTACCCTGTGGTGGATACCATCCAGCCCCATAGACTTGTGGTGCAACAGGTCACTAATCATTTCCTCTTGGATTATGGGGGTGTTGTTCTGCTCCTCATTCCTGTCCTTCAGCGCAGGGATCTGTGTATTTAGAGAACAACCTGTCTTACCACTAAACACTGAGGCAAAGAAGGCATTATACCTCAGCCTTTTCCTCATCCTTTGTCACAATGTTTCCCTGTGTATCCAACAAAGGATCAAGTTTCTCCTTATCTCTCCTTTTGTTACTAATGCATTTACAGAAGCATTTTTTATTGACTTTTACTGATGCAGCTAGGTTGGCTGTTCTAATTTTCTCCCTGCGTAGCCTCACAAGGTCTCTGTAGTGCTCATGAGTTGCCTTCTTCCACAGATCATAAACCCTCCTTTTTTTCCTGACCTTCAACCTTAGCTCCCTGTTCAGCCAGGCTGGTCTTCTTCCCCACTGATTTGTCTTTCAGCACGAGAACAGCCTGCTAGTGTACCTTTCAAATTTTCTTCTTAAAGATTGCCCTGCTTTCCTGGACTCTTTTGCCCTTCAAGACTGCCTCTTAAGGTACTCTGCCAACCAGACTCCTGAACAGCCCAAAGTGTGCCCTCCAAAAGTCCAAGCTGGCAATCTGGATGACCCATCTCCTGACTTCTCCAAGAACAGAAAACTACCATTTCATGATAGCTGTGCCCAAGACAGCCTCCAACCGCCACTTGACCCACCAATCCTTCTTTGTTAATGAATAACAGGTCCAGTGTGGCAGTTTCCCTGGTTAGTTCTCCCACCAACTGTGTCAGGAAGTTGTCTTCTACACACTCCAGGAACCTCCGAGATTATTTCCTCTCTGCTGTATTGTATTTCCAAAAGACATCCGGTAAGTTGAAATCCCCCAAGAGAACGAGGGTCCATGATCCTGAGACATCCCCTAGCTGGTTGTAGAATATTTTTTTACATTGCTCTAGAGATGTGATTGGTTAGCTAAAGTTTGCCTTTTGACTTACAGTCCCTAATGAAAGATATGCTACCTGATAGCCCATATTGATTCCAAGAGATATCCTGCAGTATATTAAGGAAATAATGTAGGCTTTAATAAGCTAATGTGCTCTCTGAGCTAAAAAATTGGAAGAGAATTAAGAGACGGCAATCACGGACACTGAAAAGGCAGATGTTTGAGAAGATCAGAGGTAATAAGCTTATCGCAACAATTATTCTCAAAATAATCCAAGTGGAGACAGTTCCTTGTTCTGTAACATGCTGACCCAGATCTCCAACTGCCATCAGTTGTTTTAACCTGGATAGTTTCAAAGAACTGTCCTCACAACTTCGCTGAGATTTACACCAGCTGGCTGAGCTCCAAGCACTTATTTACATTCCATTTTATTATAGTGTATTACTGTAGACAATGCAATCACAACAGCTGGTTTTCATGTGAAGAAAACTCATGGTCAGCTTATATAGGATACAATCAAATATCCCCCACACAGGTCCAGTTAGCAGTAACTTGGCACTGCCTAATTGCAAATTCTGTGCTCTCTTCTGAAATCCAGGAGTGAAAGGATTAAGGTGCTTCAGAATGGTACACGGTCTGTGCAACAACATCTTGTGACAGGCATGCTAGCCTCTTCTGCTAGCAGAACAACAAGGCTAATGTAAAGTAGTACCAATCTGTTGTACCTGTGTTACAAATCATATTGCTTTAACTCCTGCCAGCTTGTTACACTCAAAATCCTTTTACAGGAAAAAGCCATACAGCTTACAGGCAAAGCCAACAATCCATCGTTAGTGTAATTAAAATCTTCACAGTATAATTGAAGAATTTTAGTAGCCCACAGTTGCAAATCATGCAAATGATACCAGTGCTTACGTATCAAAACACATACAGTTAAAATTGTATAGACATTAACTTCCTAAAGTCTACCTGTTTCTTTAGTGATGTGCTCAGCCTTGCACTACCCCTTCAAGCCCTGAGGTTGATGGTAGCTTCACTCCAAGGACTGTGGGATATGGCCTGTCACCAGTATCCTGAGCCATTTGCAGGTGAAAAGATGAAGCTGATGTGTATTGGGTTCGCGTGGCAAGGTTTTGGTA